>NC_067487.1:39793265-39908265 GCF_947179515.1 Apodemus sylvaticus
AGGAGAACAAAGAGAAGGCAGTGAAACAAGAAAGCAGAAATGGACTATGTCCATGATTGAGGAGACTACCGAGGGGAACTCAAGGAAGTAAAAGAATTCAATGAAGGAGCAAGATGGATAAAACAATGTATATTAATACATACATGTGAACATATTATAATGAGCGTCCTACTTTCTATGCTAACTTTAAAAAGTGAACTGAACTGCAAAGACACATTCAAAACCAGCCACTTAAAAAATTAAGCCTGTTTATTCCACAGTTCCTAAGGAATCCAGGACAAAGTGATACTGTTTTTCCATAGGACAATGTAGCTTGAATATCCTTCAAGTTTAATTTCTAAAGTATATTCATGTGTCTATGTAATTGATATTTTTAAATGAGGAAAATCTTTATTTCTTAAAAAAAAAAAAAAAGGTGTATGTGACAGTGGCCATAACATACCCTTCTAGCATAAGTAGGTGTCCACTCTGGGTCAATATAAAAGTTTATCTCTTTGTCTCAAAAAAAAAAAAAAGAAGCTCCTTATAGCATGTATTTGTATGCTTCTCTCTGGTTAATTCTAGGAATCCTTCTGAGTAGCTAAGTGCATATGTTAAGAAATAAACTAAGTTTTAATTCTATATCTTCAAATAGTTTCAAAGGCTTGGTAATGAGCCCTATCTAGCAACACTTTGCTTGACACATGGTAAAATTTAGACATAAACCTAGCTTCAGAATCTGTACTTGTCTTTATCATCTTTTATGAAACTCTAGTCTTTATGGTCCTCATAAGAATACAGAGATTTATCTAAGATTATAATAGAGGATTGCTAGCAGAAGCTGAGCAAAATGCAATTTCAAGTTGCTCACTTGACAATTAAGCAAAGACAGAAAACGCGGAATTATTACTAACTCCAGATGGGCGCATAATGCCTTCTTTCTGATGGCTAAGAAACAAAGTAGGATGGGGAGGAAGACAGCAAAACCAGAGAGCAAGTGCAGAGGGCTCAGGGGACAGAACTGTAGTGACAGAGATGCAGAAGGCATGGTCCTTCCTCAGATCACACACAGTTTGGAAAGAAAAATCCTCTACTTTCTGCACTGGGCTATATGTAAAAAGTAAAGTCTTTCTGATTCTCCACTTCTTTGGTTTTTGATTTTTGTTTGGTTTTGTTTATGTATGTATAAATGTATGCCAAAATCCTAAAATACAAATGCTATCAGAGCTAAAATTAATATGTAGCACAACTCTTCCAATGAATTTCAGATTTGAGACTTAAAATGGGATTGGAGGAGCTTTTATAAATATTTTTTAAATAAAACAGCCTTCTTATAAAAAATATTACTCTGTTATAGAGTAGAGTTATAGCAATGTGGATTGTTGGAAGAATTGGGAGTGTGGTCAAAATGAATGAAGTGATTTGGTCTCTGAAGGAAACAGACTATCACTACAGAGTGCTTCTCTGGGGGCTGATTCTCCATTGAATTCACAGTGCAACCTGATCCGCCCATTGGCCTCAACTGGACTTTACTAAACATCAGTTTGACTGGGATTCGTGGAGATATCCAAGTGAGTTGGCAGCCACCACCCAATGCAGATGTTCTGAAGGGATGGATAATTCTGGAGTATGAAATTCAGTACAAAGAAGTAAATGAAACAAAATGGAGAATGGTAAGAGTCACTCCATCCTATACATTGACTTTTCTTCTTCCTAATTCAATAATTACTTTCTTATTTGCAATAACACTTTCTTTTCACCTAATACTACATGCCCAAGTTATGTGCCCTATAACTCATTATAAGGGGAATATTGACATAATCTCAATACCTTAAAAAGTCTCTAAGACAGCAAATGCTGATATGAATCTTCCATGGAGATATATGGAAGAGTACTGGGAGGAGAAAACCATTTCCCTGGTCATCTTCTGTGTTCAGTTTAACCATGGAGCAAGGTCACAGACTTACCACTTTGCTATCTTTAGAGATGTGGCTGAACTTAACTAGGATCATGATCAAGGTCAATAGTAGGCCATGGCCAAATGTCATCCCATGATTTTAATGGCTGCTACTTATAAGACCTATCTTAGTATCTATTCTTGGGTCTCTCCAGAAGAGAGGCATAAAGGCAGAATTTACTCCATAGAGGTTTCAGAAAGATGTTCTTTTACATACCTCAGAGAAAATCAAGCTGAGGGGCCACTACATAGGGGAGGAGAAAGCAAATTGGCCGGAGAGCCTCACACTTCCCTGCCAAGCGTTTGGGAACTCGGCACCGAGATACATTCCACACGGCACACAACAAGAGGGGAAACAGGATTACCATGCCATTCCAAATATAACTAATTCTAAATCAGTCTAACCACAGCCCCAGCCCTGGCCAAGCCAAGCAGCTTCAGGATAGGCATGAGGTTGTACCCAAGCACCCTGGCAGGGTTCACTTCCCAAATTTTGAGACACGAGGCCCTGTCTATTCAGTGTAGCACCAAAAGAGAGGCCAATTTTGTCATTAGCCGAGTATACAACTTGGGCTGCCTCGAACAGCTACTCCTTCTGTTCAAGGTTCTGTTTTCTGAATCATTCTAATTTAGATATCTGGTTTATAACTTGGAACCAAAAGGGAGCTGGTTGGATGTTAATTCAAACAAGGCTTTCTAAACCTGAGTCATAATCAAACACTTATTCACCAACCAAGTATAGGAACAACTACTTTGCACAAGGTACCAAGGCATTAATTTCACACTAATAACATGTTCATGCCATGGTACAAAAATAGTAGTAAGAAAACTGCTGGCTCTTAACATGAATCAAGGCAACAATCCCATTGTTTACAGTTACATTGTGGAGCTCACATTAAAGGCTGGGGCTGTTTCATAGGAGCCTCGACTTAAATCTCAGCCTTGGAGTGTATTGCTGTCTAAGCTTCTGTGTGGCACACAGAGGGTACACACTGTACTCATCTTTATTCCAAGGTAATGATGGATCAAAACACTTTAATGATTCAGCAACTGGACTAGCAGCTCTTTTGTATGAAGCACAAATTTTATACAAAGGACAACACACGTACTAGTAGATAATCACTCATATTGGAATTGTCAAAGATTTCTCAAGAAAAAGGTTGTTCTTCTAGTGAACATCTGACAATGTTTGCACAAAGGATGAATTTTAACCTCCAGGCAGAATATAGAATTTTAAAAAAATGTATATCTACAACCTTGATTTACTAGCCTTCCAACATATGAAGACTTACCCCAAAAGGACCCATAGTGATATTAGCAAAAATGGTGCTTTTTATGTTATATAATAAAATCTGTAAAGACTTCTGATGCCTACATCAGAAACTAGATTAAACTAGATTAAGTAATTTTTTTCAAATAGTCTAAGAGTAATTATACTAAATATATAATCACATATTATATAAAAATTATCATTAATTATCATGTTAATGATGTTTTGAAATAGTCATATGTGGTAAGATGGTTCAGCCGAGCTATGAATGGATGTACTTTTTTACAGATGCTTTTGAATTGACAGTTTCAAATCTACTCTCTTATACATTTCAATATATCCTAATTTTTTCACTCATTCGTTCATCAACAGGCCCAGGTTGATCCAAAGTTTGGCTAGTTATCATGATCAGGCAAATGTATCTTTAATGTATTAATCTTATCTCCTTGGGATATAAATTATTAATAAAAAATCACTAGATCATGTGGTAACTTTAGTTTTCATTATTTGAGTAGCCTCTATACTCCTTTTAATAGTTCCCATACTAATTTTAGTTTCGATAAACAAGTTAGAAAAGTCGTGAATGCTTCAAGATACCGGTCAAGAAAGATAGGCCCACTGATAGTAGTATGAATATTACAAGAATAACTAACTACTTTCTAGCTAGATTTAAAGCCTCTACACAAGATGGAGCACATACCTGACATCATTAACTGGGCCAAAACAGCATGACTGGTTAGGTTATAAGCCCTAGTGGGGAATCTGCTGAATGGGCATAGTGCTTAACCCATAGATTAATACAGCTCCTGATCCTCATTGGAGAATCTTCACTTTCAAGATAGTAATTAATACACAGAGCCGCGTCCCGTCAACATGTAGAGCACTTAGCACTAAAGGGAGCATCCATAGCCTACCCACGCCTCCCAAGATTCAAAGATGATTGAGGAAGAAATATTAGAAGTGTCTAAAGGAGTGGATGGCTATAGAGAAACTATTCACTGGTCACGGCCATGCAGGTACACACACACAGCAGCCATAACAGCATGAGCAGAAGATTTACACAAGATCATGCCAGCCAAATTCCCAGCCTGTATCTGGGGGAGACTTAGGATGTTCCTCCACTGCCTGAGAAGCTCTTGACAATTGGTAGCTACTGGGAGAGTGACTAGATTTCTTCACAGACATGAGACCTGGGAGGCATTCCATGCTCCAGCAAGTTGTCCCACACCTATGCACATTAAAGCAGTAAATACACTGAGGAGAGAGAGGGGGGAGGGAGGGAGAGAGAGAGAGAGAGAGAGAGAGAGAGAGAGAGAGAGAGAGAGAGAGGGAGAATTAACTTGTGTGCCTACTCTAAGTTGGGGAAGAAAAGTACTGGATGATTAAGGAAAGAATGGGAGGTGGGTTTTTCTCAGTTTATATTAGTTGGTCATTAAAGGGCAAAGTTCACAATTAAATAACATATTTTTAAAAAAACATTTTTGTCAGTCCTTTTCAATATTTTTCTAGTCTCAGTTTCACCTGTTTTTGCTCCAGCACTGGCCACCCCCTTCCTTCTGCTTCCTTTGGGATTGATTTGTACTTTTTCTACTTTCTAGAGGTATAATGTTTGATTCTTGTTTGATGAAGTTAAAAGTTCCCTGGGAAAACAGAAACACAGTATGGGAAGACAGACATGGGTTGACTTCCAGGGCTCTCTATGGACCATTTACAATTGTTAGTGAAATCTACAAACAATACCAATGACTATGGCTGAGAAACCAGGCCTTCCTCCAAGCATTACATCCAAGCTTTCAAAACTACTTAATAAAAAAATGAGAAAGTTTAAAATTCAGAGTCCTCCTCTAAAGAAAACTTTTTAAACATACAATCCTACATATGTTCAGAGGCTCCTGTAAGAAGACACACCCTCCATTTATACATAGGGGAAAAGAGTACTTTGTTCGTGGAAACCAACTGGGATGAAAACAAATTTGTTTCAGATGTTGAGGTCCAGCCTCTAACTTAATAAAACAAATTGTGGGGTTTATCTATGTGAAAATTCATGCTGCCGAAAAGGTGAGTATCCCACTATTTTATTAACAGGAAGTAGGTGCCTTACTCAAAACATATCAAACCACCTTGAGCACCACGTGGTTTTCAACATTCCTAACGCTGCACAGTTCCTCACATTGTGGTGATCCCCAAAGATAAAGTTATTCCATTGCTAGTCCATAACTGTAATGCAGCTACTGTTTTGAATACTGTAAATCTCTGCTCTGGGTTCCCCACTGACTTACTGGAAAAGACTGTGACAATGCAGACCTGGGATCTGCCTCTCTAATAGCAACATCTTAGAGTACTCTTACTTTCTTTGTCTGGGGAGAGGGAATATCCTAAGTTTCAAAACTGTGAAGCACTGATGCTCACTGCTCAGGTCTCTAGTGACTTTGTCGTGTGCATTTTCCTTGGGAGCTGTGACCATCTAGTCCCACTAGACAGAGTACCAACGACAGGTCAACAAAACTGTTCCACCTAATTCTATTATGATGTTGTTCAGTGCCAAAAGAAGAGTATGTGAGGTTTACTTACATGAGTATGTTTGACTCAAACACAGCTACATTCAGGGCATAGCCCACCACAGCAGACAGGATGACTCACAAAGGGTACGTCCCTGCTGTTGCCTGCAGAGCTGATCGGACAGTTTCCTCTCCTCAGCAACAATGATTACGTGTGTGACCTTCTGGAGGGTCCATATGAGTTATTCAGATTTCTGAACCCTCCAGTCTTCTGAGCTTTCCTGACTTCCTAAGTCTGAAGACTCTCCTTCCACAAGACTGTTTCCGTTCTGAGGACATAGCTACCTCACATTTTTCTATGCAGATTCTTGAGCAACAGACTATTCTGAGGCAAGTTTAAGACTTCAGGAGTAAATAAAGTGTGTAGCTGCTTTCAATAAAATTCTTTGGCAATTAAAGACAATTATGGAATTTCTAGGACCGGTTCAAACTCTGTGATTATTAATAAATGACTACTACCCAGATTTTCCAGTGAATACATATGTTACAAATATATGATTTGCTTGTGGCCATAATTTGTTTTGGAGTGGAATTATGAGATTTCCTGTTCTAATATATTGCTCCATACAAGACTATAAGCCCCAGATGAGTAACATACCAATACTCCTCTTACAGTTCTGCCATGCCTAAGCCTATATGACTTAATCTTAGTCGACTATTTAAGAACCTAATGAAAACACACGGCTGCATTTTTTGATACTAAAACAAATTTGGCAATTATTATTTTAACAAAATTATTCTTTACATAATCTGTCTCAGTCTGTCTTATTTAATAGACAATTCCTTCTGGGCATGCACAAATATTACTCACTTTCTAGAAACCCAGTTCAAAGAGAAAAGGGAAAACACTTGAAGAATTTGTGCATCGAGTGGTTGACGCCTGAGGCAATCTGTTTTTATGTTTTGTTTCGAAAGATGGGCCCTATATGGTCAACATCCGTTCCACTGTACTCACTGAGACTGGATAAGGAACACGAAGTGCGGGTGAGATCCAGACAACGGAGCTTTGAAAAGTACAGCGAGTTCAGCGAAGTGCTCCGTGTAACATTTCCTCAGACGAACACGCTGGTGGCATGTGAAGAAGGTAAAGTGTGTGTGTGTGTGTGTGTGTGTGTGTGTGTGTGTGTGTGTGTGTGTGTGTGTGGTATCTGTCTAAATGACAGTTGACAGTCGGACTTTTGGCAATATATGCTAACATATGCCTCCACTTGTTAATATATTGTCTAGGTCAATATAGTCTAGTTTCACATATCAGGGGCAAGACGTTGACGTCACTATCTGTAGAAGATGTATGCAATGCAAAGGAAACAATAGGAGGGGCTGGCGATATGGCTCAGTGGTTAAGAGCACTTCCTGTTCTCCTACAGGATCCAAGTTCAATTCCCAGCACCCACATCAAGAGATTGACAACCACCTGTAACACCAGCTGCAGAGGATCCGCCATCCCTAGCCTTGTGGGCACCTGCATTCATATGCACACACATGCATACGCATAATTAAAAAACAATAAAATAAAAATTTAAAAATTAACAAAAGAATTTGTTTCCAAATTATTTGATTTAGGAAAGGTTTCAGGGCAGGTGGAAACTCAGAGAAGGAATACACTTCCAGGGGAGTTTTCTTTTTTTCTTCGTATGTCTCTGTATTCCCAATTTTTTCCTATAATGTGGGTGTTTTGGATTTGTATCCAGAAGAAACAAATTTATCTATGGTTTGCAGAAGGAAACATGGTGGGCTTGGGGAAGTACGGGTGTGGTGTTTACTCAGAGAACACCTAGTAAGCAGTTAGTCATGGTTAGTCATATTCTGGGGATTTGGGAAGCATTTGGAGCTCCTTCACAGGAGAGCTACCTGGGAGATGCAGGGTTGCTCGTGTCCGTATGAAAAAGAGTTAGACTCTGCCTCTGTGATAAGAATACTGGGAATCAACCTTGAGGGGACTGGGAGACATTTAGTCCTAAGGAAAGCAATGGAAGTGTCACAAACAAGTTCTCCCACGGCTCATAAAGTATCTCAGTATCTGAACAGCCTCAGCACAGTGTACATAAAAACACAGTACCAAACTAAAAATGTGCTCTACGTGCCTAGGTAGATGATGACTCCAGCCTCATAACCTCAATATATCCTCAATATGTAACCTAACAGATATCATGACAGTTTAAAATATCAGATGGACATTCTTTACTTAGGTTTAACAAGCAACAGTTTCTTTCTGGTGCCAAAGCCCTGGTGATATTTTCTAGACATTTGGACATATGAGAAGCTTATAGGTTTCGGGTTATTTTGTAACATTACTCTATCGTCTCCCCTTCCATTTCCTCCCTTCAACCCTCCCATGCACCACCACCTCCAAAGGAATGGCCATCTCCTCGCTTTCTCTTAAATTTTTGTCATCTTATTCTTTAACTGTTTTTACATATATATATAATATATACACATATGATATATATTTATATATATGTATATTAAGTGTTTTATATATGTATATTTTATACATATAAAAATATATGTATACACATGTGCTTGCATGTATATACATATAGGTATATGTATACATATATACATGTATATATATGTATAAGTTTTTACATATATATAAAAAGTTAAATAAAAAGAGGCCAAGAATTTGAGGGAAAGTAAGATGACCATCATCATTAATATATGTATATGTATATATATACATATGTATATATACACACACATATATGTGTATATATGTGTATACATACACGTATATGTGTGAGATATATATGTGTGAGATATATATATGTATATACATACACACACACACACACACACACACATATATATATATAAATATATATATATATATATATATATGTAAAGGGATTTATGCAGTAGACAAGCATGCTGTATGTTTAGGAAAGAAAAATCTAAAGCCATCCTACTGTGTTTCCATGGCTATGAAGTGAAAAGCTAACTTTGCCTTATGAATTCAGATTAACGGATATTTTCAAGAGGGGAAGGACAGTGCAATGTAAACTTTGCCTGGGCTATTCATAATTCTGTCAGTGAAATATTCTTTCCTGTTTTAGATTTCCGGTTTCCATGGTTCTTAATTATTATCTTTGGAATATTTGGAGTAGCAGTGATGCTATTTGTAGTTATATTTTCAAAGCAGCAAAGGTAGGTGTGAAGCACCCTCTTTGATACGTTTTTACAAGTCCTCATTTCCATGAGTACTCCTGTGTGTTATTTGAAATGTTCTCTTGTATAGCGTGAGTGGCTATCTTAATTAACTCCAAAAATTTTAATTTCTGGTTTTACCTTTACCATATCTATACTCAGTCTGTCATCTGTCATGTTCACCTCAAAAAAAAAAAAAATGGATGGTTTAAATCAGGAAGTCTAGGCACATCCTAGACATATTAAGGCTGGACACGGCAACCCAGTAGGAGGACAGGGACCCAAAAGTGGGCAAAAGCATCATCAGAAACAACCTCTGCCTTCTCTGTTAAGAGTACCACGAAAATACCAAGTTACACAACTATTACATATATACAGAGGGTCCCTGTTGGACCCATGCAGGCTCCCTGATTCTTGGTTCGGAGTCAGTGTGTCTCTATGGGTCCAGGTTTGTTGATTCTGTAGGTTTTCTTGTGGTATCCTGGACACCTCTGGCTCCTGTAATCCTCCATCCCCCTCTTCAGTAGGATTCCATAAGCTCTGCCTAATGTGTGTCTCTGCCTCTGTTTCCATCAGTTGCTGGATGAAGCCTCTCCGATGACAATTGAGTCAGGCACCAATCCATGAGTATAGCAAATATCATTAAGCATCATTTCACTGACTTTTTGCCAGTCTTGTTTGGTTCTATCCTAGTCTCTCTGGGTCTGTGGATTATAGCATGACTATCCTTCACTTTATACTAATATCCACTCATAAGTGAGTGCATACCACATTTGTCTTTCTGGGTGTGGATTGCCTCCCTCAGGATGATGTTTTTCTAGTTCCATCCATTTGCCTGAAAATTTCATGATGTCATTGTTTTTAGCAGCTGAGCAATACTCCAATGTATGAATGTACCACATTTTCTTTATTCGTCCTTCTGTTGAAGTATCCTTCAGAGTTTAAGAAAATTCTGTTTTCTTGGAGAATGGAGAGTTGAGTACAGCTATTCAACCACTGCTGTTTGAACTTCTTTGTACCACCTAACCTCTCTGAAAATTTATATCTGTGTGAACAACATGATCTTTTAAATCACTTTGAACAACAAAAACTTAAGTTGCAGAAAATGTTTTATACAACATTCAGGAAAAAAAATACTTCTATTGTTTGCCCTTTGTGTGCATTTAACATAGTTTCAACATCATGTGCAATCATGAGCTTTCTAAGACTGTCACTTTCAAGATTCCAGGACTTAGTTGGTCTTTGAACTATAAGCCCTAGGTCCTGGGAAGTCCTTCAGTTCTGGGCCACCAATAGTTGGTTGCTCTATCTAAAACTGAAATCAAACTCTTCAGCTAAAGTCAAAAGGTTTCATTGACTCAAAATGGAATATAGGAACAAATATATTGTATATGCTTTTAGTTGTTGTAGTAATCCAGCATTTTCACACCTCAAAACTGGCCATCTTTAAATAGAATTTTAGCAGACGTGGTTCAGGTAATGCCAGCGTTCTTGAGTGTCAAAAGACTTCAACTGAATGAACTTCATTTTCAGCAGAGGTTCATCGTCAATATCATAATGTAAATGAGGGGGGGAAACTCACTGCATAATTCCATTTTGAACTTAGCTTTTTTAGCCACATTCTTGTTTTTTGCAAAACATACTACAGTTGAAACAACGGGGTTTTCAGTTGTTTGAGGAGAGTAAATTTAGCTTTAAAATTTTAAGTAAGACATGAGCTTGAATAATGCCAAACAGAGTCAGATTAATTGATTTGAGTTCATCAGTCTATAGAGCTAGTGAAATTCCAAATTTTATATGGAACTTGTAAATAAAATTGCTCTGCATATAAAACCATTCACCCTTAACACTGGTTCATTCCAGGTCACAAAGGCCAAGAAAACATGTGAGGTTGTCTACTGATACTAACTAGCAATATACAAAACAAAATACCATCCATTCAATAAGTATGATTTCAAAAATATATATATTAGTCTCTGTTTTGTTTGCTCAGACTGGTTAATCTTCAACTTCTGATCCTCCTGCCTCCACCTTTCTCAATTTTATGCCATGCTAAAAATTCCACCCAAGGCCCTCCCTATACGTGCTAGGCAAACACCTTCCCAACTGAGATCCGTCATCAGCCTCGAAATGAAATTTTTTTTTTCATTTTCTTATGATTAGTCTATTTTGGTTAGGAAACAAAGAACTGGCTTCACAGTGATAGTTCCACGGATATGCTTTTCTCTTTTTTTTCAATTAAATAATATTTTAATTGCAGGATACAAATGACAGACAACCCTTTAGTGAAATAAGGAAAGCCTACCTAGATAAGCTGGGAAACACAGATCCTCAAAAGAGAGGGCTTTACACAGATGCTCAGAGAGCAGCTGTCACCGGACAATTGTAGGGTGAACTTATTCTCTCCGATTTCCCTACTCCACTGGCCTCCTCCTCCACCGCCCTCCCATTTCTGGTTCTTTTTGTCCTTGCAAGCAGAGCCTTCTTCTCTTTCGTCCATACATACCACATTATCTTCCCTGTTCTCTGCCTTCCTCCAGAGCTCTTCCTTACCCCATCTTTCCACTTTCCTTTTACGTGTGTATGACTATATAGAGACAACTGAATCCCCACTCTATACCTGAGTGAAAGCATGGTAACATTTGTTTCTCTGCATCTGTCTTGTTTCACTGAACATAACAGTCTCCAGTTGCATCCATTTTCCTGCAAACATGGTTTCATTTCCTCTGTGGCAGAATAAATAAATATATGCACCATACTTTCTGAATGTCTATTTTTCTATGAATAATGAGGCTCTGACCAAACTGTAATGCTCACTTAAAATCAACAGGTTGTGATATTTGTTCAAAATCTGTATTGAATTCCCACTTTCCTGTGATTAAAAAAAAAAAAAAGAATCAATTTCTTTCATTTTCCTACAGAAACCAAAATTTGCATGTTATGATAAAAGCACGAAATGATAGAAAATAGCACCAACTGGCACAGAACTAACACACAATCCCAAAATTAAAATATTCCAAAGAAAGCTGTTTTTTTCCATCTTGCTCAAAATTCCAAGGATGTTGAGGGCTCCAGGATAAATATGTTTTTCAAGTTTTGTGAAAGAACTTTACTCCGTTATAATCCAAATAATTGAAAGTAAAATCCAGCAAGGTTTGTATTGACATTTGCATTTGAATCAAGTAAATTTGGACGCAGTTTCACCCCAGGTTACCTTTCCTCTGAGCTTGTTCCCACCATATGACCAACCCAGAGTTACTGATTCATGAAAGAGCTGTGTCCCCACACAGCAGAAGTGGGAGACCGAGTGACTGCCGGTCCACGCTGTAATTTTGGTTCCTATTTTGGAATGAGGATTTTGCTATAAAGGATGAGAATTTGTGACAATCCTAACCATGAGAGCAGGTGTATCTCTGACTATTTTGCCTGCTCTTAAGACTCTTTTCCTCCTATTGGGTTGCCTTGTCCAGCCATTTCCTCCTATTGCTTTTGCCTTGTCTTGTTCTATCTTGTCTTGGAGAACCTTTTTCTAAAGAGGAAAGAGGGGTATTGTGGTTCTTGCATTGAGCAGAGGTGGGAGGAATTAGGAAGAATGGAGGGAGGGCAAACCATAGAATGCATTGTATGAGAGAATAATCTGTTTAAATTTTTAAAAAAATAAGCTTAAATGCTGAAATGTGTACTCTAAACTAGGCTGATCTTCCTGTGTCACACATGCGCAGGAGAACTGCCCTGCTCTCCCATTTGAGGAGACACACAGCTTATCATCTATCATCATTGATTGATTGATTGATTGAGTGCTATTTCTAGCTTGGGCCTTTGGAATTTGTAGGTCTTTGTGGTTTAAGAGTATCACAACTAAAAAAAAAAAGCCACTAACGTGTCAAAACAGATCACATTTTTCAAAAAGGAGACATACATGTCACAAAATGAAACATTAGCCATTGGGGAATCTTTATTTCATATCATTGAGGTTACTTTGTATTTTTATACTTATGAAAACTTGAGGGATGCATTTATACATGCAGAAGCAAGCAATAGAACGGCATAGCATAGGAAAGACAGCTGGCTTTGGACAAGTCACTCTGGGCCTGAACGCCAGCCCTGCCAAGGGTCGTTTATGGTTGGAGTACACATGCAATATTGTCTCCCTTACCTGGTAGTTGTAAGGATTCAATGAAATATTTAGTGCAGGGATCGACCATCTTGTTCTACAGATGATCATGTGGTGAGGTTTAAGGCTTTAGGGACCATATCTGTATCACAAATGCTCCAATGAAGTATGGAAGCATTTAGAGCTAATTGTGTTGGTTTTGAGGCATAAACACTGGTTAGCTAGCAACAAAATAAATGGTTTATTCAAATTTATTTAAGAAATGTTTATGGGGCAGCTTCCAAGTGCTAAGTAATAGAATTCTAATGGTATACAAAATCTATGTAATAAACATTGAAATTAATTACAGTCAAAAACTATTTCAGGGCCTAGAGCAATGGAAAGTGTGTAGTTCTCCGTAGAGGACCCAAGTTCAATTCCCAGCACCTGCAAAGGCTGGCTCACATCTGTCTGTAACTCAAGCTCCAGGGAATCTGACACCCTCTACTGCCCTCCCTAGAAAACTACTCATTCATGGAATATAATCACAGAATGACACATAAAATAAAAATAAAAATGATAACTCTTGAGAGGGGGTTACATGGAAGAGGTTTCAGAAAGGGCAACTGGGAAAGGATAGAAGAAAGAAAGGAAGGGGGAAAGAATTCAATTTCAGTTAAAAATATTAGAAATAGATTTTTTAAAGAAAAAATAATTTCAATATTTAAAAGAGAAAATGTAAATATATCACAGTACTATGCATATAAGTCTATTCTTATTAGAGATGGCTCAGATTACCCTGTCCTATTTTAAGTGATACTTGCACTATCATGTTGGCTAGAAATCATCTTCAAGGGGCTGGAGAGATGGGTCAGTGGTTAAGAACACTGACTGCTATTCCAAAGGTCCTGAGTTCAAATCCCAGCAACTAAATGGTGGCTCACAACCATCCATAATGAGATCTGATGCCCTCTTCTGGTGTGCCGGAAGACAACTACAGTGTACTTATATATAATAAATAAATCTTTTTTAAAAATCATTTTCAATGTTTTTGGTTACTATGAACCGTGTAGTGCTAACTTAGCCGAACCCATTTTTTTCAAGGTTGAAAATAACTTTGTTTGCATTTTATTGATTGTCTTGCTTTCTATTTGGTGTTATATGCTTTATCTTATTCATATCTAATTTATAACTTACATCGAAGTTACACAGACAGAATTAGATACCAAATACTAAGTAATTGCCAAGTATGAAAATTGACTACCCATTAATAAGGAAAAAAAATTGAGTTGAACCACAATTAGCTAAAAAAGCTTAAATGATGGCCTTTGGGTGATGTTCTTCTCCTGTGACTTTTGCCCCTTACTTACTGCTTAAAACCCTCCCTGTCTTTGAAAACAATTCTGCTTATATGAAATATAAGAACGCCTAGAATAAGTGATAGCACTGGCAATGCTTCATTTCTACCTTTTTGAGATAAATAAATAACACTTTATTTGTTTCCAAGGATTAAGATGCTGATTTTACCCCCAGTACCAGTTCCAAAGATTAAAGGGATTGATCCAGATCTTCTCAAGGTAACTAAGTCTAAATTGTGGATCATTCAATTAAGTAGTCCCTAAAGAATACTATCCTCTGTTGAGAGGGTAGTTGGTGGTTGGTTGGTTTGTTGTTTGATTTTGTTTTGTTTGGTTTGGTTTGGTTTGGTTTAGTTTGATTTGGTTTGGTTTGGTTTGGTTAGATGGTTGGCTTTGGGTTTGAGGCATTTTTTTTCCTTTTTTGGTTTTTGGTTTGTTTTGTTTTGAAATCTCAATACATGCTATTTAAAGTTATATAATGGTTTTGAGTTGCTTTTCATAGATCTCCACTTTCTCTCTGCCTCCTAGGAAGGAAAGTTGGAGGAGGTGAACACCATCTTAGGCATTCATGATAACTACAAACCCGACTTCTACAATGATGACTCCTGGGTTGAGTTCATTGAGCTAGATATTGATGACGCGGATGTGGATGAGAAGACTGAAGGGTCAGACACAGACAGACTTCTAAGTGATGACCATGAGAAATTAGCTGGTACCCTTGGAGCAAAGGATGATGATTCTGGTCGTACCAGCTGTTATGACCCTGACATCTTGGATACTGATTTCCACACCAGTGACATATGTGATGGTACCTCGGAGTTTGCTCAGCCACAGAAGTTAAAAGCGGAAGCTGATCTCTTGTGCCTTGACCAGAAGACTCTGAAGAACTTGCCTTATGATACTTCCCTTGGCTCTCTGCACCCCTCCATTACCCTGACAGAGGAAGACAAGCCACAGCCACTTTTGAGCAGTGAAACTGAGTCAACTCACCAACTCACCTCTACACCAATGAGCAGTCCTGCGTCACTGGCAAACATTGACTTTTATGCCCAAGTAAGCGACATTACACCAGCAGGTGGTGTAGTCCTTTCCCCAGGCCAAAAGATTAAGGCAGGGATAGCCCAGGGCAACACCCAGCCGGAAGTGGCCACGCCCTGCCAAGACAATTACAGCATGAATAGTGCCTACTTCTGTGAGTCAGATGCCAAAAAGTGCATCGCTGTGGCCCCCAGAAAGGAGGCCACATCTTGTGTAAAACCAAGCTTTAACCAAGAGGACATTTATATCACCACAGAAAGCCTTACCACTACTGGCCGGATGTCCGAGACAGCAGAGACTGCTCCGGATGCTGAGATGCCTGTCCCAGACTACACCACGGTTCACACTGTGCAGTCTCCAAGGGGCCTTATACTCAATGCGACTGCTTTGCCTTTGCCTGACAAAAAGAAGTTTCTCTCCTCATGTGGCTATGTGAGCACAGACCAACTGAACAAAATCATGCAGTAGCCTCTCCTATCTTTAACGGCCAAGAAAAGGCTGGGCATGAACGCTTAAACCAAAACTATGTTTTAAATCTGTTGGGAGAGCGTGAGAGTGAATGTGTATTCTAAAATACCTTTTCTGGAAATGTCAAAGCATTATTATAACGTGGAAAATCAAGAATTCGTAATCAGATAGATCCTTCCCTTGTGAATTATAAATGTTTTAAAGAATTGTCTTTAAGACTGTATAGTGGCAGTGATTGTCTGTACTGTGGGTCTTAATTTTGTGATACTAAGCATTAAATAGCTACATTTTTTCATGTATGTAGATCATGCTTTTTGAAAAAGCAAAACAATCAGGTGGCTTTTGCAGTTCAGGAAATTAAATGCAGATTATAGCACAGGCTCATTTTTTTTTTAAAATAACTGGGAACTAAACTCTAGGTGAGAAGGTAAAGCTAGTTTGGATATGCAAAACATTTATTTTGAAATGAAATTGATAAAGATATTTTTAATAATTTACACTTTAGGCATGAGTATTTTATAATATGCTACACGTATATTGTAGTTCACAATTATCCATCTAAGGATGTAGCAACTACAATGTAAAGAGGGTTTAAAGCTTTGGTCAATGAACCTAAAAAAAAACAAACAAGTTAGATTTTTACAAAGCCCTTTTTATAACTCCCAAAGCTTCTTTAATTCTAAAAATGTCTAATAACCTGCATTATTGGAGCAAACCCATTTTAAATTTGTAAACAAATACTTTTTAATTTTGAAAACTTTAATTTATTTTAATACCAATCAATGTATCATGCACAAAATCAATCAGTAACAAAAATCATAATAATGGAAGGAATACTTTCTTCGACAAATTTCCATTCAAGCCACAAGGCTACATGTAAGAGAAGTAGACGTGATGTGGTGTGACTGGCTAGGATGCAGCCATCTTCCGGGGCCTGTGGATTGAGGACCCAGAGATCGGGAAGAGGAGGAGGCTCTCACATCTGTGCAGAGCTGACGTCTCAAACACAGCTTGGTTTTTATAGTAACCTAAGAGTTAGTGTACACAAGGAGACATTTCACATGTGTGAAATCCAGTACCCCATGGGGTAAAGTGATAAAAGCATAGGAGATTAAAGACCTAGATCTTTGTTTCACAGCCAAACACATACTTTTAATTCAGGGAGAAGAAGGGACGGGATAAATTACTTCCCAAGCACAAAGCACAACTCAGAAGTAATTAAACAAGTAAGAGAAACCTTGTCGTCAAACCTTTGATAAGAGATATTTTGAATAGTAAACAGTATTTCATTGCTCCTTACTTTCCCTCCTAGGACAACTGATAAGGTAGAAAAACATACAATATAATTTGTGTTTTTATTCTGTAATAAAATAAACAGTTCTTTGGATTAGCCCCCCCCCCAAAAAAAACATTTATGGGAGAAAGAGAATTCTCAGCTCCCTGAGGGATACATCTCATTTTAAATATTTTTAGGTGCCTGAAACTTCAAAATTACCTTTAACTTTTAATGATATTTACCATTTTGCCAAGACCTTTGTGGGGAAACAAGCTTAATGTTTAGTGATTTTGAAATCTCTTTCATGCAGGAGAGACAGTGAAAATCTAGCTTTGGGTGTTTAAGGTTCACTGTGTTACTTTGTAATAGATTTCAATAGGTTTCTCTGCTACCTTGCTGCTATGGTTTCTCCAATGGCTACATGATTTATTTCATATGAAGTATCATCAACTTAGAATCTATTCAGCTTAAAGATGTGTGTTTTGATGAACTATCTTACCATTTCACCATAGGCTGACCACATTTCTATAGCCAAAAATAGCTAAATACCTCAATCAGTCCCAGAATGTCATTTTTTTTTTTTTTGGTACTTTGCTGGCCACACAAGCCATTATTATTTACCGTATGACTAGTTGTGTCCTGCAGTCTATATTTAACTTCCTTTTATGTCTGTGGATTTTTTTCCCTTCAAAGTTCAATAAATTTATTTTCTTGGATTTCTGATCCTGTGTTTCTATTAGCCCCACCCAAAAGCATGCTAACCTAGACTAGCATATTGTAAAGGACTTGGTGGAGTGCATTTAAATACATCAGCAAATAGTGGATTGCAAAGCATCAGAGGGGCAGGGTGTGGTTAAGATATCCTTTTTCTTTTATGGACTGTGCCTTCTCCTTAAGGTACCACTCATGGAGAGAGACTTACAGATGCTTTCAGCACACCCTAAAAGTTAAATGGCATGTCCAAGTTGATGTGGAGCTTCAGGAAATGGAAAGAGGGACATGTTTGGCATTGTCTCTAGGCCACATTACTAGCTTGAGTGTGTTATCTGCAATTGGGAAAGATCTGTTCTCCCTGGACTCATGTATTGACAGAGTTCTTCATTCTGATGACTTGTCATCATGGGAGGCTGACAATGAGCCTCTATATTAGTTGCTTTTCTCATTGCCTGAATAAGCAACTTAGAGGCAAGAGGTTTGTTATGGTTCACAGCTCAGAGGGAGGGAAAGGCAGGGCAGCCAGAGTGGCCTGGCCCTCTAACAGTGGGAACTTGCAACATGACTTGTCCACATCTTGGAGGATAAGGAAACAGAATGCTCCAACTAGAACTAAAGGCAAATATGACTTTGAGTCCCCAGCTACCTGGCTTTGTCGGCTATGTCCCTAGACCCAAAGGTTCCACAACTCCTAAAACAGAGCTACCAGCTTGAAACCAGGTATTCAAACACATGAGCCTCTGGAAGACATTTCCTAGTGAAGCCATAAGTTACTTCCCCCTGGGTGGAAGGTTGGCCAGGCAGGTTGTGTGGATTGAGATGGAGAGGGCAGTAGCATCATGACACTTAGATTCTTACTTGAGGTTTCAAGTGGTGAATCGCATGCTTTCGGGCATGCATTAGGTCCTGGGAGGTAGAAGGCTGGCATTGGAATTACCCAGCCAATGAACTATTTACTGTTTCAGCCAGGTTCATAAACTGCCAAGACTTTACAGAATACTTAGTGACTACATTCAATTAAAAAAAAAGAAAGAAAGACAAAGAAAAGGTTTTCTCCCCGCTGACTCCTACCCTTTGAGTGATCATTACCTAACAGAATTATGGTGTGAAGCCTCTTAGGTTTCCTACTCAGAATCATACTTTGAAAAAATGTGTCCTTTCACTGGGTTACGAGAAGATATTCTACCTTTGTTTGCATTTACATAGGAGAAACAAATAAAAGGTCCCCACTACTTCAAAAAACTGATATCGATTGCTTACAGGAGCTAGACAAGACCTAATCTTCTGAAGCTAAAAGAGGAATTTGTCTATTTTAGAAGATTGATGGCATGGGATTATGTGTATGTTTCTTTTTTTTTTTAATTTTTTTATTCGATATAATTTATTTACATTTCAAATGATTTCCCCTTTTCTAGCCCCCCCCACTCCCCGAAAGTCCCGTAAGCCCCCTTCTCTTCCCCTGTCCTCCCTCCCACCCCTTCCCAGTTCCCCGTTCTGGTTTTGCCGAATACTGTTTCACTGAGTCTTTCCAGAACCAGGGACCACTCCTCCTTTCTTCTTGTATCTCATTTGATGTGTGGATTATGTTTTGGGTATTCCAGTTTTCTACGTTAATATCCACTTATTAGTGAGTGCATACCATGATTCACCTTTTGAGTCTGGGTTACCTCACTTAGTATGATGTTCTCTAGCTCCATCCATTTGCCTAAGAATTTCATGAATTCATTGTTTCTAATGGCTGAATAGTACTCCATTGTGTAGATATACCACATTTTTTGCATCCACTCTTCTGTTGAGGGATACCTGGGTTCTTTCCAGCATCTGGCAATTATAAATAGGGCTGCTATGAACATAGTAGAGCATGTATCCTTATTACATGGTGGGGAATCCTCTGGGTATATGCCCAGGAGTGGTATAGCAGGATCTTCTGGAAGTGAGGTGCCCAGTTTTCTGAGGAACCACCAGACTGATTTCCAGAGTGGTTGTACCAATTTGCAACCCCACCAGCAGTGGAGGAGTGTTCCTCTTTCTACACACCCTCTCCAACACCTGCTGTCTCCTGAATTTTTTATCTTAGCCATTCTGACTGGTGTAAGATGAAATCTTAGGGTTGTTTTGATTTGCATTTCCCTAATGACTAATGAAGTTGAGCATTTTTTAAGATGCTTCTCCGCCATCCGAAGTTCTTCAGGTGAGAATTCTTTGTTTAACTCTGTACCCTATTTTTTAATAGGGTTGTTCGGTTTTCTGGAGTCTAACTTCTTGAGTTCTTTATATATATTGGATATTAGCCCTCTATCTGATGTAGAATTGGTGAAGATCTTTTCCCAATTTGTTGGTTGCCGATCTGTCCTCTTGATGGTGTCCTTTGCCTTACAGAAACTCTGTAACCTTATGAGGTCCCATTTGTCAATTCTTGCTCTTAGAGCATACGCTATTGGTGTTCTGTTCAGAAACTTTCTCCCTGTACCGATGTCCTCAAGGGTCTTCCCCAGTTTCTTTTCTATTAGCTTCAGAGTGTCTGGCTTTATGTGGAGGTCCTTGATCCATTTGGATTTGAGCTTAGTACAAGGAGACAAGGATGGATCAATTCGCATTCTTCTGCATGCTGACCTCCAATTGAACCAGCACCATTTGTTGAAAAGGCTATCTTTTTTCCATTGGATGTTTTCAGCCTCTTTGTCGAGGATCAAGTGGCCATAGGTGTGTGGGTTCATTTCTGGATCTTCAATCCTGTTCCATTGATCCTCCTGCCTGTCACTGTACCAATACCATGCAGTTTTTAACACTATTGCTCTGTAGTATTGCTTGAGGTCAGGGATACTGATTCCCCCCGATTTTCTTTTGTTGCTGAGAATAGTTTTAGCTATCCTGGGTTTTTTGTTGTTCCAGATGAACTTGATAATTGCTCTTTCTAACTCTGTGAAGAATTGAGTTGGGATTTTGATGGGTATTGCATTGAATCTGTATATTGCTTTTGGCAGAATGGCCATTTTAACTATATTGATTCTACCGATCCATGAGCATGGGAGGTTTTCCCATTTTTTGAGGTCTTCTTCCATTTCCTTCTTCAGAGTCTTGAAGTTCTTGTCATACAGATCTTTCACATGTTTGGTAAGAGTCACCCCAAGATACTTTATACCGTTTGTGGCTATTGTGAAGGGGGTCATTTCCCTAATTTCTTTCTCAGCCTGCTTATCCTTTGAGTATAGGAAGGCCACTGATTTGCTTGAGTTGATTTTATAACCTGCCACTTTGCTGAAGTTGTTTATCAGCTGTAGGAGCTCTCTAGTGGAGTTTTTTGGGTCACATAGGTAGACTATCATGTCGTCTGCAAATAATGATAGTTTGACTTCCTCCTTTCCAATTTGTATCCCTTTGATCTCCTTATGTTGTCAAATTGCCTGAGCTAGTACCTCAAGTACAATATTGAAAAGATAAGGAGAAAGGGGGCAGCCTTGTCTGGTCCCTGATTTCAGTGGGATTGCTTCAAGTTTCTCTCCATTTAGTTTGATGCTGGCTACCGATTTGCTGTATATTGCTTTTACTATGTTTAGGTATGGGCCTTGAATTCCTGTTCTCTCCAAGACTTTAAGCATGAAAGGATGCTGAATTTTGTCAAATGCTTTTTCAGCATCCAATGAAATGACCATGTGGTTTTGTTCTTTGAGTTTGTTTATGTAGTGGATTGTATTGATGGATTTCCGTATATTGTACCAACCCTGCATTCCCGGGATAAAGCCTACTTGATCATGGTGGATGATCGTTTTGATGTGTTCTTGGATTCGGTTGGCAAGAATTTTATTGAGTATTTTTGCATCGATGTTCATAAGGGAAATTGGTCTGAAGTTCTCTTTCTTTGTTGGATCTTTGTGTGGCTTTGGTATCAGCGTAATTGTGGCTTCATAGAAGGAATTGGGTAGTGTTCCTTCTGTTTCTATTTTGTGGAATAGTTTGAAGAGTATTGGTGTTAACTCTTCTTTGAAGGTCTGGTAGAATTCTGCACTGAAACCATCTGGTCCTGTGCTTTTTTGGTTGGAAGACTTTCTATGACTCCTTCTATTTCTTTAGGCTTTATGGGACTGTTTAGATGGTCTAGTTGGTCCTGATTTAATTTTGGTATTTGGTATCTGTCAAGGAAATTGTCCATTTCCTCCAGATTCTCCAGTTGTGTTGAGTAGGATCTGATGATTTTTTGGATTTCCTCAGTTTCCGTTGTTATATCTCCCTTTTCATTTCTAAGTTTGTTAATTTGGATACTTTCTCTGTGCCTTTTGGTCAGTCTGGCTAAGGGTTTATCTATCTTGTTGATTTTCTCAAAGAACCAGCTGCTGGTTTTGTTGATTTTTTGTATGGTTCTCTTTGTTTCTACTTGATTGATTTCGGCCCTGAGTTTGATGATTTCCTGCCTTCTACTCCTCCTGGGCGAAATAGCTTCTTTTTGTTCTAAGGCTTTCAGGTGTGTCATTAAGCTGGTAATGTATGCTCTCTCCATTTTCTTTTTGGAGGCACTCAGGGCTATGAGTTTTCCTCTTAGCACTGCTTTCATTGTGTTCCATAGATTTGGGTATGTTGTGTTTTCATTTTCATTGTGTTCTAAAAAGTCTTTAATTTCTTTCTTTATCTCTTCCTTGACCAAGGTATCATTGAGTATTGTTCAATTTCCACGTGTATGTGGGTTTTCTATTGTTTCTGTTGCTATTGAAGACCACTTTTACTCCATAGTGATCAGATAGGAGGCATGGGATTAGTTCTATCTTCTTATATTTGTTGAGGTCTGTCTTGTGACCAATTATATGGTCAATTTTGGAGAAGGTATCATGAGGTGCTGAAAAAAAGGTATATTCTTTTGTTTTAGGATAGAATGTTCTATATATATCTGTTAAATCTAATTGGTCCAAAGCTTCAATTAGTTTCATTGTGTCCTTGTTTAGTTTCTGTTTTCCTGATCGGTCCATTGAGGAAAGTGCAGTGTTGAAGTCACCCACAATTATTGTGTTAGGTGCAATGTGTGCTTTGAGTTTTAATAAAGTTTCTTTTATGAAAGAGGGTGCCCTTGCATTTGGAGCATAGATGTTCAGGATTGAGAGTTCTTCTTGTTGTAATTTTCCTTTGACCAGCAAGAAGTGTCCCTCAGAGTCTCTTTTGATGACTTTGGGTTGAAAGTCAATTTTATCTGATATTAAAATGGCTACTCCAGCTTGTTTCCTGAGACCATTTGCTTGTAAAATTGTCTTCCAGCCTTTTACTCTAAGGTAGTGTTTGTCTTTGACCCTGAGGTGTGTTTCCTGTAAGCAGCAAAATGTAGGGTCCTGTTTACGTATCCATTCAGTTAGTCTGTGTCTTTTTATTGGGGCATTAAGTCCATTGATGTTAAGAGATATTAAGGAATAGTGATTCTTACTTCCTATCATTTTTGACGTTATTTTTTAAATTTGATTGCTTAACTTCTTTTGGGTTTGATGAAAGGTTACTATCTTGCTTTTTCCAGGGTGAAGTTTCCCTCCTTGTATTGGTGTTGTCCTCCTATTATCCTTTTTAGGGCTGGGTTTGTGGATAGATATTGGGTAAACTTGGTTTTGTCGTGAAATATCTTAGTTTCTCCATCTATGGTGATTGAGAGTTTTGCTGGATATAGTAGTTTTGGTTGGCATTTGTGTTCTCTTAGAGTCTGCATGAGATCTGCCCAGGACCTTCTAGCCTTCATAGTCTCAGGTGAAAAGTCTGCTGTGATTCTGATAGGTCTTCCTTTATATGTTACTTGGCCTTTTTCTCTTACTGCCTTTAATATTCTTTCTTTGTTTAGAACATTTGGTGTTTTGATTATTATGTGACGGGAAGTATTTCTGTTCTGGTCTAGTCTGTTTGGAGTTCTGTAGGCTTCTTGTATATTCATAGGCATCTCTCTCTTTAGGTTAGGGAAGTTTTCTTCCATAATTTTATTGAAGATATTTGCTGGCCCTTTAAGTTGTAAATCTTCACTCTCATCTATGCCTATAATCCTTAGGTTTGGTCTTCTCATTGTGTCCTGGATTTCCTGGATATTTTGGATTACAAGCTTTTTGCATTTTGCATTTTCTTTAACTGTTGAGTCCATGGTTTCTATGGAATCTTCAGCATCTGAGATTCTTTCTTCTATTTCTTGTATTCTGTTGTTGATATTTGCATCTCTGTCCCCTGATTTCTTCCCAAGGCTTTCTATCTCCAAAGTTGTCTCCTTTTGAGTTTTCTTAGTTGTTTCTACTTCTGATTTTAGATCCTGGATGGTTTTGCTTAGCTCCTTCACTTGCTTGTTTGTGCTTTCCTGTAATTCTTTAAGAGATTTTTGTGTTTTCTCTTTCATGACCTCAGCCTGTTGACCAAAGTTCTCCTGTATTTCTTTAAGAGACTTTTGTGTTTCGTCTTTCATGACCTCAGCCTGTTGACCAAAGTTCTCCTGTATTTCTTTAAGTGTTTTTTGCATTTCCTCCTTGTTGGCTTTTGTATTCTCCTGGATTTCTTTCAATGATTTTTGTGTTTCCCTTGCAAGGGCTTCTAACTTTTGATCCATTTTCTCCTGAATTTCTTTAAGTATGTCCTTCATGTGTTCCTGTACCAGCATCATGACCAGTGATTTTAGATCCAAATCTTGTTTTACTGGTGTGATGGGGTATCCAGGACATGCTGGTAGAGGAGAATTGGGTTCAGATGTTGCCATATTGCCTTGATTTCTGTTAGTGACGTTCCTGCGTTTCCCTTTTGCCATCTAGCTCTCACTGGTGTTACTTGGTCTTGTCAATGCTGGACTCACCAGTGCAACTGCCACTTCCCCGTTGGCCTCTGGTGCACAGCTTACACCCTGCACTGCCTGTAGACAGGGTGCTGCTGTCCAGGCTGTTCAGATCCCGCAGCAGGCACCTGAAGGCTCCCGCTGGGGCCCGCAGGATTTACCAGAGCACACCGACTTCTCCCAGCTGGCCGCCCGGAAGCCCCCGCTAGCCTCTTGAGGGACCTGGAGATGTGGTGTGGCCGCCCAGGCTGATCTGAAGCGGAGAGAGTTGAGCTGAGGGCTTCTGCCTGAGGCCTTGCCCCAGATTGTGTCTGTGGACTAGATGGAGCCCATGTGCACCCCCAGGGAGTGCCGAAGGTGTATGCTGCTGTGACCTCCCCTGTGTTCCGCTCACTCCGCTGGGCAGCCGATTCCCCAATCGGGCTGGCGCACACAAGGTTAGCCTGGTCGCCCAGGCCCTGAGTCCAGGCAAAAGCCTGGGAGGCCAAGGTCCGAGCAAAGTTCCCCTAGGGCTATGACTGTTATTTGGGTCCGCCAGGTGACCCGGATGGCCGGCGTGCGCGTCCGCGCTCCCCGAAAGCACCGGGAGAGTCTGTTGTGCTAACAATCTCCTGGGCGGGTTGACACACAGATGGCCCACCAAGCCGCCCAGTTCTTGGGGTCAGTCCTATGCCTTTTGGGGCCTAGACCCCCGTTTTGTTAGCCTCAGGCTACGCTTGTTAGCCGTCTCTGCCCTCCCGAGCACTCTGGGTCCTGTAGGCAAAAGGGCCAGGGCTAAAAAAACTCTCCTGGCTGGGTTGGCGCCCCGATGGCCACTCGAACAGCCCAGGGCCTGGGTGCAGGCCAACGCCCGTCGGGCTCAGACCCCTGCGGTGTTGGCCTCGGATTATGTTTGTGTACCTCAGTCTGTCCGATCTGTGGAGTCCGAAATCAAGATGGAGGTGAGTCTCTCCTGACTGGCGGGAAGCCAAGTTCTGAAGTGGCTTCCATGCAGCGAAAGGCTCTGCAGAACCGCAGCTGCTTGCCGCCCGGCTGGTCAGTGAAGGTCAGTGGTCGTGGGCGCAGGGCCTAACTGGACCCTGTGTCGCCTTGGTTCCACTGCTGATGGCCCTTCAGCTGGACCAGCCACTGCTGCCGCTGCCACCGCCGCCGCCCCCGGGTGTGTGTCTATGTGTATGTTTCTATACTTAAATATTGTGATGTTTGCTCTACCAAGATGTATCCCAACAGAAAATATTCACATGTTTTTATAGCAAAACATGTTTGACAGTAAATTTATTCTAATAAGAAATCACAATCAAAGCTGGGTGGTGTAGTGGCACATATCTTTAATCAGGAGGTAGGTGCAGTTAGATCTCTGTGAGTTCAAGGTCAACCTGTTCTACAAGGTTTCAGGATAGCCATATCTACATAGTAAGACCTTGTCTCATAAGAAAAAATAAAACAAAAGTAAAATCACAAGCATAAAAACTAGAGATGGTTTCAATCTCGCGCTTTAGAATCTACGTTCTTATATGATATAGCCTCAGTCTCCTTTGCCAGTTTTAGATTTAGCAGCTGAGTATAAAGGGCATCATTTACAAATAAGAATTAGACCTTTGATTGCATGTAAGATAACTTACTTTGGAAAACTGATAGGCGTGTTGTGTTTACCTTGTCATATGGGTAAAACCTCATATGGTTAAAATGATCTCTCTGAGATAAGTCATGTGTGAATGGACTGAAACTCTGAAATCTAGAGATATATTCTTTATACTTTAGACTTGAGTATGACCAGTAGTAACACTTATTCCCCTTTCAAATAAGCTACTACTTGGGGAAGGAAGAGAGATAAAATCCCCACTGAACAGCTGTATAACCAGCTGCTAGCTGGACTGTTGCCAACATTATGACTCTGAAGCAGAAAGCTTGTTACTACTTTCCTACATCCCACTGAATACACCCAGGAACTGGTTTGTCCTGTGACCATCTGGTGACTTGCCTGAGCTTCAAGATTTCCCCACAGATGTATTTAGAAACACTTGCCATTTCTTGAGCAATGTTTGTGACTCCCTAGCTCTGTGTTCTTGCCCCTGGTACTTTCTCAACAAGAAACTCTCCCACATATCAAAACTGTATATCAAAATGCTTCTTCAAGCAAGGTTCAATTCAAATGCCTCCATGAAGAATCAGTTCTCTGATTCCCTCCAGCATTCACTCATTCCTTGCCCCTTGGCTGGCCTAGCAGCCTTTTGGGGTAGGGTGATTTACACATATTTCTTGGGAGTGCCTGATCATAAAATGTTTTGAAATGAATAAATTTAAGGCAAAACAAATTTAGAATATACTTTAAATTATACTCCAATTTAAGACAATCATAACACCATTTTAGCTTTTAAAACATTAAAAACTAAACTTGACCTGTTTTTTCTAATCTATTTTATAATGAAATATATCCCATAGTTCAGAGATGTGATGGTTCAATTCCACTGTGAAAAGAGAATATTACAATAAAGGAAATCACACAACTTTGGGGGACTTTCCAGTGCATATGACAAGTTATCGACACTACACACTGCTTTAGTGAGTGGGCAAGAACATTATTTCTTTAAAGTGTATACACTTTAAAAAGACTTTAATTGCTTCATTATCTTCTGAGCCTTCGGTAAATCATACCTTTATTCTGGTGGGGTATCCTGCTTTCATGATGATGACTACTGATTGATCAGAGCAGTGGCTGATAAAAGTTGGGGTATCTGTGGCAGATAGTGCAATAAAGGCACCAGTAAACTCTTCACACATTCCTCTGTGGTGTGTGATCCCCTCTAATAGGATATTACCCACAGAACTTCTTTCAAGTTGGAATTAGTTCTCTTAAGCTACACCAGTGTTTTTATGAGTGAATCTGTTGTTTTTACTTAACACTGTGAGGAGATAGTTGGAAGCTTAAGAGAGAACTTTCTTCCTGAATTCTTGTTTATTGTTTGAGAATTTCATATGCATATAACATATTTTGGTACAATCCACTCCCTACCCATCTAAGTTTCCCATATATCCCCAGACATTTTTCCCTTCTAATTCCATATACTCATCTTAAACCCACAGAGTTCATTTAGTGTGGCTATTTTGTATATAGTGTCATCTGCAGGAGCATGGGCAGTCAATCAGAAAGCCACACAGTTTCCTTCCCTGGCGACCATTACAAGAACTTTGCTTTCCTATCCATAAGCAACTCCACTAAAATTTTACTATAAGATTATAACAACTCACTCCCATCTTCAAACTCAACTTCTCCTTCTTGCTCTTGGATGTGTTACCATGTCTGTAAGTTCTTCCTCCACTGAGTTTTTAACCCTTCAAAAGCTCCCGTGAAAATTGGAGACAACTTTCTTCCAATTCCTATTAACTTTGGCGTTTTCACCTCCTCCCATGAATCATAAATGTTAACTGAATCTAGATTGTGAATACCTTTCTCAGCCTACATTGCCCTACTTAGACCAGAGGAATCTTATCTATGGCTACTATCTCTGGCTTTCTAAAACATATTTCTTAAACAATAAAAATCAAAGTTGGAAATCACTGCTCCAAATTCAACAGCACAAAAGCAACATGAATCTCATTGTCATATCCGGAAGGGCTCTTGGCCAACCAGATGTACTGGAAACAAAGAACAAGTTTTTACATTTTTTAACACACCAGTAATTTTTGTTTATATTATCATTAGTACTTTGTATTCATGATATGTATTAATGGGGTATCATTATATATTGTTTTCGATATATACATTCAATATGTGTTTATTTACCCATCCATCTTCCTCCCCACATCTGGTAACCATGAATTTGCATTTAAGACTTTAAAAATCTTTCACTTTTTTAAAAATTTTCTATATTCTTTGTTTACATTCCAAATCATTTCCCTTTTCCCAATAAGTCCCATAAGCCCTCTTCCCTCCACCCATTCCCCAATCAACCTCTTCCCACGTCTCTGTCCTGATAATCCCCTACATTGCTGCATCAAGCCTTTCCAGGACCAGGGCCCTCTTCTTCCTTCTTATTGGGAATTATTTGATATGTGAATTGTGTCTTGGGTATTCAGAGCTTCTGGACTAATATCCACTTACGAACGACTGCATTCCATGTGTGTTCTTTTGTAAATGGGTTACCTCACTTAGGATGATATTTTCCAGTTCCAACCATTTGCCCAAGAATTTCATGAATTCATTGTTTTTAATTGCTGAGTAGTATTCCATTGTGTAAATATACCACATTTTCTGTATCCATTCCTCCATTGAGGAACATCTGGGTTCTTTCCAGCTTCTGGCTGTTATAAATAAGGCTGCTATGAACATAGTGGAGCATATGTCTTTATTGCATGCCAGGGAATCTTCTGGGTATATGCCCAAGAGAGGTATAGCAGGGTCCTCCAGAAGGGTCATTCTTATCTCCTTGTACTAAGCTCAACTCCAAATGGATCAAGGATCTCCACATAAAACCAGACACACTGAAACTAATAGAAAAGAAACTGGGGAAGAACATTGAGCACAAGGGCACAGGGAAAATTTTCCTGAACAGAACACCAATAGTTTATGCTCTAAGATCAGGAATTGACAAATGGGACCTCATAAAATTACAAAGTTTCTGTAAGGCAAAGGACACTGTCAATCAGACAAAATGGCAACCAACAAATTGGGAAAAGATCTTCACCAATCCTACATCTGACAGAGGGCTAATACCCAATATATACAAAGAACTCAAGAAGTTAGACTCCAGAGAGCCAAATAACCCTATTAAAAAATGGGGTACAGAGCTAAACAGAGAATTTTCACCTGAAGAATTTTGAATGGCTAAGACACACCTTAAGAAATGTTCAACATCATTAATCATTAGGGAAATGCAAATCAAAACAACCCTGAGATTTCACCTCACACAAGTCAGAATGGCTAAGGTCAAAAACTCAGGAGACAGCAGGTGTTGGCGAGGATGTGGAGAAAGAGGAACACTCCTCCACTGCTGGTGGGATTGCAAGACGGTACAACCACTCTGGGAATCAGTCTGGTGGTTCCTCAGAAAACTGGACAAAAATCTTTTACTTAAGAAAGATATGTGCTACTTATCTTTTTGTGTATAACTTTTTTATTTACATCATTTTAAGGAATATGAGTAGAACTGAAAGTCATTATTTTTCAGTACTTTATTGTAATGAACTCACACATAATAACATCACACAGCTAGGTTAAGGAAGCCACTTAACCATTCACTATGTCCCAAACTAGTCATCTCAGTGAGCTTCTGTAGAGTTAGAATGGCCATTTTGCAGCCGTGACCTTCACTAAGGGTTTTACACTTTCACTATCAGCAGCTAAATGATTGATCATTTATTCACCACAACAAGAGAAAACCTGTGACAGAGTAGAAACTAGAAAAACAATTAGCTTTACATCCTCCTCCACAATCCCTGTGTTCTTTTACCTGTATTTCATTCTTCAGTGTCACCCAATACTACTCTCTTTTAGGATCTTTTCTGAATTTTATATTATATCCACACTTACAGCTGCATGTATGTGTGTGTGCAAGCCCGTGTGTGTGTGTGCATGTGTGTGTTTGCTTGTGCATGTGCAATTGCATATGCCTGTGCATGTGCAGGTGTGTGTGTGTGTGTGTGTGTGTGTGTGTGTGTGTGTGTGTGTGTGATTGACATGCAATTATTTTCTGAGTTTGGGTTACATTGCTTAATATTATGCGTTCTAAATCCATCTATTTTCAGTCAAATTTCATTTTTGTTCCCAGCTATATAATATTTTTTGTATTGTTGGGGTTTGAGTATCACAGCACAAATCACTCAGATGGTTATCGCAGTCAAACAGGACTGATTTATTGAATGCATGCCCCAAGATTGATCAATCATGGACATCATTCAAACTCTGGAACTGAACCGATACTCCCAGCCCGAATCCTATAAAGCTTTTAAGCCTGAAATCTACAAACATCTGTACCAAGTTACTCCATCAATCAGGATTTAGGGATAGGAGATTTCCTTAGGAACATGTCTTTGTTGTACATTTATCCTGTTCTCATTGGTTGGGGTATTTCAACTGTGGAGGACTTGTCTTGCCTAACAGCCATGTCTTACATTCCCAACCAGGATATAAATGTCTCATTCTATCAGGTAGGATGTCAATTCTCAGAGAGTTCTTGGGAACTTAAAACTTTACATGACCCCTACGTAAAATGGAAGTCTTATATCCAATGGCTTCTTATTGGTGCAGATGACTCTTATGTTGACGTCCGTCTCATGGGGCAACTTATCATACACAGGTGCAGGAAGTGCTGCTGGGCAGTTGGTTCAGGTCCAAGGTTATTACAGCTAACTGTACAAAGCAGTTATTACTGACTTCTATTGTTATTGGTTTCCAAGAATACCAATGCACAGAATGTAACAGAATATGCAATCAACTCAGGTATGAGAAAGTTTCCTAATAACAATAGTTATAACACACTAGAAAGTTTCCTCTTAACATTAGTAACAACTAAAAATGGCTGTCTCTATGGGCAGCAATTACATAAGCCTTAACATGTATGTATGCCTCATTTTCATTAGCCATTTGTCTGTTGATGAATGTCTACGTTGGTTCCATTTCCTTGCTATCATAAATAGAACAGCAACAAACATGGACGTGCAAATATATCTGTGGTAGTATCTAGAGTTCTCTAGGTATCTGCCCATGAATAAAATAACTAGATTATATGGTAGTGTTATTTTTAATTTTGTCATTCCATGATGGCTGTATTCATTTATACTCCTATCAGCAGTAAATAAAGGTTTCTCTCTCTTCACATCATTTCCAATATTTATTGTCAGATTCTTGATGGTAAGCCATTCAGACTGGGGTGTTGTATCTCAGTATAGTTTTATTTTGAATTTATCAGATGAATACGGTATAAAATACGGGATAAAACACCTTATAAAATAGTTATTGGCCACATGTGTTTCATTTTTTGAAGATAGAAAGACTTGTCATACTCTTGGATGGGCAGTACTTGTATCATAAAAATGACTATACAACCAAAATTAATCTAAAGATGTAATCAATACCCATCAACATTCCAAAGTCTCATCTCACAGATCTAGAAAAAACAATCCAAAAACCGATATGGAATGTTGAAAAGTATATAAATAGTCAAAGCAATCCTAAAATGTAAGAAAACGACTGCTGGTATTGCAATACCCAACATTGAGTTATACTATACAGCTATAATTATAAAGACAGCCTGCTACTGACATAAAAACCAACAGGCAGATAAACAGAAAATATTATAAAATACAGAAATAAATCAATAAAACCTTTTCAAAAGGGAAGCAAAAACACCAGAGAAAAAAGATAACCTTTTCAGCATGATGCTGGCAAACTATATAGATTCCTGGATAAAAATGTAATTAGATTCAGATATTTCCCCCTGTGCAAAAGATCCCAAAAGGCACTAATGGAATAAGAAGGCTTAATTTGGGTGGGAAAGCAGAGGGTAGAGTAGAGGATGGCTAAGGGGAATAGATATGTACTGACTGGTTCTGTGTCAACTTCACACAAGCTGGAGTTATCACAGAGAAAGGAACCTCCTTTAAGGAAATGCCTCCATAAGATCCAGATGAAAGGCATTTACTCAGTTAGTGATGGGCGAAGGGCCTATTGTGGGTGGTGCCATTGCTGGACTGGTAGTCTTGGATTCTATAAGAAAACAAGCTGAGCAAGCCAGGGGAAGCAAGCCAGTAAGTAACATCCCTCCATGACTTCTGCATCCACTCCTGCCTCCAAGTTCCTACCCTTGTGAGTTCCTGTCCTGACTTCCTTTGGTGATGAACAGCAATATGGAAAGTGTAAGGTAAGTAAACCTTTTCCTCCCCAACTTGCTTCTTGGTCATGATGTTTTGTGCAGGATTAGAAACCTTGACTAAGACAGGATAACACCAAAGATCTTTCAAAGAAAAAAAATATAAAAGGGCTGGGCTGTGGTGGCACATGCCTTTAATCCCAGCACTTGGGAGGCAGAAGCAGGCGGATTTCTGAGTTAGAGGCCAGACTGAGAAACCCTATCTCAAAAAACCAAAAAAAAACAAAAAAACAAAAAAAAAATGAAAACCTACAGCTGTAGAAGCTATGAGCCCTGACTGAAAGCTGCAATAATATCTGGTGAGACATACCCACTGGTACAATAAGGATAAGACCATCACGAAAGTAACCAACCACTCTCTGATTGGATTCGTTCCACTTATTGAGACAAAACTTATACCTGGCACCATTATCAGTATAAAAAAAATCTTTGATTAGACAAGTCCTAGGCCTTAAGAGAGAATCTGCTATTATTCTGCCAAATAAACATAATATTAAACAGCTCCTGATGATTATACTTATAGATCAATGTATATCTCAATCCTAACAGTAGAAGCTTCTATGCTCCGTAGATGGTGATTAGCAGTTATTCGCAACTTACCAAGGTACAGAAAATAAGGAAATGCAGAATGATCAGCCCTAAAAGGAACATAAAAACCACACTCGCCACCTAAGACTCAGTGCTGACTGCAGACAAGGATGAACAGAGTCTAAGCGCCAGAGGTGATGAATGAGTACGAGGAAGTGATACCCTCTGGACACAACAGCAGTTGTACTCGCTGTGGTTGGGATTGCAAGTGCAAAACCTGTAGAATCCAATGCCTGACCCAACCCCAGTGGAGAGGTGCGTAAGGGTCACAATCCCACCCACAGTGAAGAAGCTATTAACAGCTGAAGTGGGTTTGGCCTAATGCTGCTTGTGTTGTGTTCATTTTGGTCCCCAAATGGGCAGAGCAGACAGAGGCTGGATAATTAGGCTTGGAACAGATAGGAGAGAGAGAAGGAGGCAGATTTGCCTTGACTCCTGGAGTCAGGTTTAGGAGCTACAGAAGAAAAATCATCCAAAATGTAGCCAATGCGAGGAGCTGCCCAAAAGGTAATAGGGCAGCAAAGATAAAACATAGAATTAAAAGGTGTTAAGCTAGCGGTGCCAGAGGGAAATATATGATATCCGTGGGGAAAATGAGAAGTGTGCTTTTGTGTGTGTGTGTGTGTGTGTGTGTGAGTTCCAGAGACATTCTGGTGGGCAAGCACTGCTGAGAGCTCTAAGCGATTTAATTAATTCACTGCTACAAACAATTGGAAACTGCTAGGAGTAAGAAAGACAGTTTTTTTCCGATTGTATTTCCTGGTGAATTAACACCTCAATGAAAGACTATACATCCAAGATTCTTTGGGCCGCACAAATTGTTTTGTGGGTATTTTTTAAAGGACATAAAGTTAGGTGGGTACGGAAGTGGGGTGGATCTGGAAAGAAGTCAGAAAGGGAGCATAAATGTGATCAAAACACATTGTATAAAACTCTCAAAGAGCTATTTCTCTGAGCCACTGGCAATTAATGTCAGCTAACGAGAGATAATCAGTGCTCTCAGGTTATCCAGTCCCAAGTAGTTATCCCTAAACGTGATATCTTAGTAAATGTGCTATTGCTGTGAAGAGACTCCATGACCACAGCAACTTTTATAAAGGACAGTATTAAATTTGGGCTTCTTTACACTTTCAGAGGTTTAGCCCATTAGCAACAAGTCAGGAAGCATCATGGCAGCATGCAGGCAGACATGGCACAGGAGAAGGAACCATGAGTTCTACATCTGGATCCACAGGCAGCAGGAAGAGAGAGACACTGGGCCTGACTTGAGCATTTGAAGCCCTAAAGCCCACCCCCACAGTGACACACTTCCTCCAACAGTGCCTCACCCATTTCTACAAGGCCACACCCACTCTAACAAGGCTGAACCTCCTAATCCCTGCCAAGTAGTGCCAATTTCTTTTTTTTCTTTTTTTTTTATTCGATATATTTTTATTTACATTTCAAATGATTTCTCCTTTTCTAGCCCCCCATTCCCCAAAGTCCCATCAGCCCCCTTCCCTCCCCGTGTTCTCCCACCCACACCTTCCCACTTCCCTGTTCTGGTTTTCCCTTATACTGCTACACTGAGTCTTTCCAGAACAAGGGGCCACTCCTCCTTTCTTCTTGTACCTCATTTGATTTGTGGATTATGTTTTGGTATTCCAGTTTTCCACGTTAATATCCACTTATTAGTGAGTGCATACCATGATTGATCTTTTGAGACTGGGTTACCTCACTTAGTATGATGTTCTCCAGCTCCATCCATTTGCCTAAGAACTTCATGAATTTATTGTTTCTAATGGCTGAATAGTACTCCATTGTGTAGATATACCACATTTTTTGCATCCACTTTTCTGTTGAGGAATACCTGGGTTCTTTCCAGCTTCTGGCAATTATAAATAGGGCTGCTATGAACATAGTGAAGCATGTATCCTTATTACATGGTGGGGAATCCTCTGGGTATATGCCCAGGAGTGGTATAGCAGAAGTGACATGCCCAGCTTTCTGAGGACCCGCCAGTCTGATTTCCAGAGTGTTTATACCAATTTGCAACCCTACCAGCAGTGGAGGAGTGTTCCTCTTTTTCCACATCCTCACCAAAACCTGCTGTCTCCTGAATTTTTAATCTTAGCCATTCTGACTGGTGTAAGGTGAAATCTCAGTGTTGTTTTGATTTGCATTTCCCTAATGACTAATGAAGTTGAGCATTTTTTAAGATGCTTCTCTGCCATCCAAAGTTCTTCAGGTGAAAATTCTTTGTTTAACTCTGTACCCCATTTTTAAATAGGGTTATTTGGTTTTCTGGAGTCTAACTTCTTGAGTTCTTTATATATATTGGATATTAGCCCTCTATCTGATGTAGGGTTTGCGAAGATCTTTTCCCAATTTGTTGGTTGCCGATTTGTCCTTTTGATGGTGTCCTTTGCTTTACAGAAACTTTGTAATTTTATGAGGTCCCATTTCTCAATTCTTGATCTTAGAGCATACGCTATTGGTGTTCTGTTCAGGAACTTTCTCCCTGTACCGATGTCCTCAAGGGTCTTCCCCAGTTTCTTTTCTATTAGCTTCAGAGTAGTCTGGCTTTATGTGGAGATCCTTGATCCATTTGGAGTTGAGCTTAGTACAAGGAGACAAGGATGGATCAATTCTCATTCTTCTGCATGTTGACCTCCAGTTGAACCAGGTAGTGTCAATTTCTAATGACCAGCTTTCAAATGTGTGAACCAGTAGAGGCCATTCCTATTTAAAACACCACCAAGTATACTACGTATGCACAACATTAAAAATTTGGCTTGATGTATTTATATATACACGTGTATCAATATATAGGCTTATATATATTTATATGTGCAAAATAATTTTTAAAAGGTCATGAAATTAAAAGAGTGGATGTGTGATGGTGGAATGATGTAAATACAGTACTTGTCATGAAATCCTCAAGAACTGCTATAGGAAAACATAAGGAATATCTGTTAAGATGCTTGGATTGGTTAGAACTTTCTGAATAGAACTTCAAAACCCAGGAATTAGCCTCATGTACCACGTGATGAAACTACACAAAACTTAAAAGTTTTTCCACAGGAGGCTAGAAAGACGATTCTGTCCTTATGAGCTCATAAGGATATGGATACCCGGCACCCACATGTCAGCTAATAACTGTGTGTAACCACAGGTCCAGGGGATCCAATGCCCTCCTGGTACTCTGTGGGCACTGAACACACATGGTGCACAGACAGACATATGGGCAAAATATCCATACACACACACACACAAACACATACACACAATGTCTTTAAAGTTTCTGCACCACAGCAATATGTATATATATATATATATATATACATACATATATATATATATATATACATACATATATATATATATTCTGGTCAACAATTCTCAATAATGAGCTTAAAACATATTATAAACCATGTTGTAAACACATGTAATGTCTATGGTTTATTGTTCTATTTATAACGTGAAAATTTAGTATGATTCTAAAAGAATCTTCATAACACTGCAAATGAATACCGTCTTAGAATTGAAGCAACAAGCTACATTGCCTCTAACAAAACAATCATGTTTCCCTTTGATGCTGTGCAGGTGGGCATTGATTTCTCTTCGTAGCTATTGGAGGCCTGGGTACTTAATATAGCCGCCTTCACACGAAGTTACCTGGGATCTTCTGAACGGCTTGCTCCAGTTTCTGTGCTCGCCCTTGCTGCTTCTCTTATACACTCATGTTTAATGATGGCTCCTTCTTGTCCTTCTTCATAAACCACCTCTGCTATGCTTTCTGTTCTCCTTCTGTAGCGTCCTCATCATCCTCCTCCTTCAAAGAATCAAAGAGAGTTAGGCTTCATGTCTGCACCACACTTTGCCCCCAAGAGAACATTGTGGCTGGTTTGATCTTCTGTGCATACTGTTCATGCTTTTTCTGAAACAACAAAAAACTATTTCATGTTCTCAGTCATATGGAACGTTTATAAGGTTCTGTATGTTCACTGCTGGAAGGGCAATGTCTTCCCGCTATTCCCCACCTCAAGGCAGCTGCTCCCCAGCTGCTAGGACTCTATCCCACCTAAGCATTGTAAATCAGTGAACATCCTCTTCACACTCACAGCTTGGTCCAACATTTGGTGCCAAGTAACAAGCTTTTAGCCTGTCCTTTTTTTTTTTTTTTTTTTTTTTGCATATTACATATGCTGTCCCTCCTCCCAGTCCTCCTCCTCACATAATTCCTTTCTCCATGCCTCCTCCCCATCTCCAGTGAGAAGGGGCACCACCCAGGGAATACCCCCATGCTAGTGCATTAAGTGTCTGCAAGGTTAGGCTCATCGTCTCCCACTGAAGCCAGACAAGGCAGTCCTGTTGGGTAACAGATTCCAGAATCAGGCTACAGCTTTAGTGACAGCCACCCTACTCCAGTTGTTGGGGGACCCTTAGGAGACTGAGTTGCATGTTTGCTGTATATGTGCCAGGGGCCTGGGTCCAGCCCATGTTTGCTCTTTGGTTGGTGGGTCAGTCCAGGGGTCCAGATTAGTCGACTCTGCTGGTCTTCTTGTGTCCCCTTCAGGACCTTTAATTCTTCTCCCCAACTCTTCCATAAAAGTCCCCAACTTCCATCCTAGGTTTGCTGTGGGTCTCTGAATCTATTTCAGTCAACTGCTGGGAACCCCTCAGAGGACAGTTATGCTAGGCTCCTGTCTGCAAGCATAACAGTATCATTGATAGTGTCATGGATTGATGCTTGCCCATAGGATGGGTCTCAAGTTGGGCTGGTTATTGCTTGGCCATTCGCTCAGTCTCTACCCCATCTTTGTTCCTGCATTTCTTTTAGACAGAGCAAATTTTGGGGAGAAAGTTTTGTGGGTAGGTTGGTGTCCTTATCCTTCCACTGGGGGTCCTATCTGGGTACAGGGGGTGGCCTCTTCAGGTTCCATGTCCCCACTGTTAGGCATCTCAGCTAAGGTCACCCACATTGACTCCTGGGAGCATTTCCTCAATCCATATCTCTGGACTTCCTAGAGATTCCCCCCATCCACTCCCACTCTGAGCAGCTGCAGATTTCCATTCATTCTCCTGGCCCTCTAGCCCTCTTTCCTGTCTCTCCCCACACCTGATCCTGACCGCCCCCCACTCTCCTCCCCATCCCTTCTCCCATGCAGTTCTCACCTTTCATCTGCTTCCCATGACTATTTTATTCCTCCTTGTAAGTGAGATTCAAGCATCCTTGTTTGGACCTTCCATCTTGTAGGTAGACTCCAACAAACCAAATAACCCAATTTTAAAAGTGGGATAAAGAGCTAAACAGAGAATTCTCAACAGAGGAATCTCAAATGGCCAAGAAGCACTTAAAAATAAAAGTTCAACATCCTTTGTCATCAGGAAAATGCAAATGAGAACGACCCTGAGATTCCACCTTACACCAATCAGAATGGCTAAGATCAAAGACACAATCAACAGTACAGGTTGGTGAGGATATGGAGAAAGGAAACACCTCTCTATTGCTGGGGGATTGCAAACTTACACAACTAATCCGGAAATCAATCTGGTGGTTTTTCAGAAAATTGGAAATAGTTCTACTAGAAGAACCTCCTATACTGTTCCTGGGCATATACTCAAAAGATGAACCTAAGGACACGTGCTCCACTGTGTTCATAGCAGCTTTATTCATAATAGCCAAAAACTGTAAGCAACTCAGATGTCCCTCCATCAAAAAATTGATACAGAAAATGTAGTCATGTAGACAATGAAATGTTTTTCAACTATTAAAAACAAGACATCATAAATTTTTCATGCAAATGGAAGGAACTAGAAAACAGACCCAAAAGGCCATGCGTGTATGTACTCACTAATAATCACTGATAGTGGTTATTGGCCATAAAGAAAAGAATATCCATGATACATCCCACAGACCCAAAAAAGTTAAACAAGAAGGAAGGCTTTTAGCCTGTCTTATCTTTTAACATTCCTTCCTCACTAAGTGACTCTGGTTTTGTTTTAAGTGAGAAATACATATTTATTCCTTTCACTTGGATTTGTAGAAGCCACTTAAGAATTGTCAATTGACTTAACTTCCTTGCTTCCAAGCCTTTTGCTTCTCAGACTTTTGAATAAGGCCAAGGGTAGACATTGGCCCAATTTCAATTACTTCTTAAGGAATAATGTGACCTTAAAAAAGAGTAGGGGAAAGTGTCACTCAGTACAGCTGTTGGCACACAAAATATTCTTCAATTCTGTTTGTGTTATCCAATATGGGCATATTTCATGGCATCCTGAGACAATTCCAATAGTGATATCAAATATTGCTGATCACAAACCATCACAACAGGTAGAGTAGTAATAAAAAGTTTAAAATAGATTACCAAGATGTGGCACAGAGACCCAAATGGAGCATATCCTTTTGAAAAACTGAAACTAAACTTGCCTAACACTGGGTGTTATTTTGTCTTTTTTTTTTTTTTTTTTTAACAGAGCTGAGGACCGAACCCAGGGCCTTGCGCTTGCTAGGCAAGCGCTCTACCACTGAGCTAAATCCCCAACCCCACACTGGGTGTTATAAACTTTGAGTTCCTAAAGCAATGAAGACAAGAGTCATAAACTAGATATGTCTATGTTGGTGACACATACAATATTGTGTTTATTATTGACACTTCAGAAAAGCTGGTCTTAAAAAAGAATAACATCCTTTGTACAAAATAAAACAATGAGTTTCAGAGGAGTGTCAATTTGATGAAGCACTTTTTATATGGTCTCATTAACTTCCTTTAAAGACTGCAAAGCAGATGTGTGGTTTAAGTAACCCAAGAGTCCTCTAATCTCACTCAGGTAGACTACTGAGCACATATGGGATGACATTTCCCTAAAGGCTTAGATTATTCATTATCTCCTCTTCATTGTTTTGCTGGAACAAACTTAGAAGATCCTATTCACTTAGCCCAAAAGCTATGGGAAGATGATTAGCACAGATTTGTCAATATCAATAAATTTCTGCCCGTACTCAGGACATCTGGAGCTTTTTTTTTTTAATCTGAAGCTTACAATACTGGGAATTGCATATGTAGCTCTTTATAGAAGAAATATATTCACATTGAAATTGCAGGATGATGTTGACCTGTTATTGTCTGAACAGAATTCATTCACACCTCACTCCTCCCTGTTAAGTTAAAAGACATCACTCAACTAGACCTTCAAATTTAATAGATTTTTGCATTACAGTCCCAGGAAGCTAACTTTAAAGAAACACAAAGAATGCAATTTTCTATTGATGTTAATAATGCCTATGTGATTGTTCTGTGTGCATTAAGAGATGTCAGCAGCATTATAAAGAAACGAAATACCTTATCAGGAAAATGTATTCAATATGTCTTTCCCAGTGGGGCAATATGCAAATATCTGAAGAAAAAAGATACATATTTTTTCCTTTATAAGGTAACATATAGCCAACATTGCAGACAGTTCTGATTTTATAAAGTATATTCGTCTATATTATTTCACACAAATAAACAAATCAGTTGTAAGAAAGTCAGACATAAATTTTAATCTTTAGGGAAGAGGAAACCAATGCTCAGAAAATATAAATTATTTACTTAGTTAATCAACTAACTGACAGTCATGGTAAAGACCCAGCACCTATAGAATTGGTTGCATTTTTAGAAACACGGCAAACTAAATGTGATTTGATGGAGGAAAATCTTCTAAAATGGTTCACAATGTTAAGAAAATTAAAAAGCAGTTGCTTGGAATTTAAAGACATGTACACATACCCATAAACAGATGCATATACACATAAATTAAAACTTTTTAAACATTCTTTTAGAAGACAGAAATGGGTCAACAACCAAACATTGAATATAGGAAATACTCAATGGAAGATTATATATGGAGGAGAAACAAAAGCAGACTTGCCATGGGAAAGAATATATTTCTATTAGTAAAGGAGATTCTATTAGTAAAGAAGAATTATAAAGAAACACAATACATTCCTCCTAATACTAGCTGGGGAAAGAAAAATAATAATAATCTAACAATCAGAAAAAGAACCAACCAATACAGAGATCATTAAAGATCTATTAGAATCTTAAATATACGTGGCTTCAACTTATCAGTAAAGAGACACACACTGGGTGCCTGGATTTATAAAGAAATTACTAGATCCAATTGTCTGTTGTTACCAAGAAACACAACTCATAAAGATCCCCACAGACTAAAAAGATTGAAGCCCAATATGACCTTCCAAAATTAAATCAAAAGGCCAGAAAGAACTTAAACAAGTCCAAAATAATCTATGATGTTGAACTGGAGTGTCTCTCAACAAAGAAAAACATGTTGCACTAAAAGGAGTCACTCCCTGGTTCCACAAACTTGTAAAGAAGAGGTAACGCCAATATTCCTCAGACAATGTCAAAAAAACAGAAAGGTGAGTAAAAGTCACAAACTAATCCTATGAAGCCAGCAGTAACCTGACATTAAAACTGGATGCGGGAAATGAAGAGATAGATGTCTCAATGGTTGAAAGCACTGTCTGCTCAATCAAGAGGACCAGAGTTTGGGTACCAGCATCTATATCAACAGCCCACAAATGCCTGTAACTCAATCCTCAAGAAATTTGAAGCCACATTCTGGCCTCCATGAACATGCACAGCTCTAAACAAAATTCTTGAAACTTTTTAAGAATGCTTAAGAGGATTATATACCATAACCAATATTATTTTATTCTAGAGATGCAGGATTAATACAACATACATAAATGAATAAGTGTAATGCCATGAGAAGACATGTATTGGTGAGTATGTATGGTCAGAGGAACTTTTCTACTCTGCTTGTGATGATGAACACTGCTCAGCCAACATGGAAATCAGTGTGAAAATTCCTCAAAAAATAAATAAATAAAAATAAGATGTTCAGATGATCTACTGATTCAATGCCTCCAAATATATCTGCAAGAATATAAATTTGCATTTCACAGAAACACTTTCACATTTCTATTTATTGCTACACTATTGACAGTAGGCCAAACTATGGAGCCAACTTAGCATAAGGCTCCCTTGACCCACAACTAGAAAGGAAGTTTCACATGTTTGACAGTTGGGTTTTTGTTAGTCTGTCTCTTGAGGGGGAACATTATCATCCAAGTCATGTATGTCCATTTAAATGACATATACACATATGAATGTGAGAGTTGGTGCCTTGAAAAGTTAATAAGATCAACAAAGCCTTAGCCCATTAATGAGAGAGAGAGAGAGAGAGAGAGAGAGAGAGAGAGAGATCCAAATACCAGTATTAGACATGAATTGGGAAACATTACAACAGACAAATTCAGAATATTATAAAAGCATACTTTAAAGATGTGTACTCTGTTAACTCTATTAAGTTAAAAAATCTAAAAGGAATTGTTCACATCTAGGTTGGCATAAATCATCAAATTTAAACCAAGAAAGAATCAAGAACTTCAACCAACTTCAACCAGCATCAAAAAAAAAAAAAAAAAAAAAAAAAAAAAGTCTGATTGGACTCAAGGCAGAATACTACCAGACTTTAAAAAAGTATCTACAAGTAATGTTTCTTAAGTTAAAAAGGAAGAAAAAGAAGAAAGAGACAGAAAGAAAAATGAAATGAAGAAAGGAAAAAGAAAGAAAGAAAGAAAGAAAGAAAGAAAGAAAGAAAGAAAGAAAGAAAGAAAGAAAGAAAGAAAGAAAGAGAGAGAAGGAAAGAAAGAAAAGAAAAGAAAAGAAAAGAAAAGAAAAGAGGCAGAGTATTTCCAAACTCCTTTTATGAAGCCAGCGTTTCTCTAATTCTCAAACCAAATAAAGACACAACCAAAGAAAGAAAATTACAGGCCAGTATCCCATGAGCATGTACAGAATCTCAGCCATTTACTAAAGTCCCCAGCTATGTGCTGGTACCAATGTTGAGGAAACCTTTCCTGAACACGCAGCAGGACTCATACTCTCCACTTGGATCCAGTTCTCCTGCTTTGCCATACCCTAACCTTTCAATAATGAAATACGAATAATCCTAGAACTGATTACATTCCTCTGCTTGAAAAAAATGTTAATTCTATAGGAAAATCAAATTAATAAAATTTAAGTTTTTATTTCTCATGCAAAAACTTTTCAGCAGATACATTTCAGCTACTCCTGGGCAATATAGGAAATTATGATAATTTTTGAACACTTTAAGCAAGAGACCCAATCATGTTTTAAGTGAGTAAATTCACTTAATTGGTACAACAATCTTAATGAACAGAAATTTTTATTAATCATATGGATAAAAGGCTGAGACGTGAAAAAAAAATTAAGAACTTGCCCAAGACAAAGCCATTGGTAGACAAAGAGGCGAGCTAGAACCTACGTTAGAGCCCATGCCCTGAATCACTAAGCCAGTAAGACACTAGACAGGAAACTATTAGTTGAATCTGGTACTTTAAAGGACATAATAATCACAGGGATGAATGTGGGTTCTTATTTATTTAATTGTGCTGCTATACAAACCAAGCAAAACTGGCTCATTCGTGCGTTAGCAAACTGTGATTAATCTGGCAGTCGCTGTGTGTTCTTCCGTGGTCTAAGAAATACATGAAAGCACCTAGGAGGCTATAAATTGGTGGAGGGTGCTGACCGGCCGGGAGAACGGCGGACCTATAGGTGAGGGACCCTGCTTCCCACCCGGAAGAGGACTACAATCTGGAACGGACCAACCACCCTCACCCGGAGGACTTTGAAGGCGACTGGACTTCGTGCCTTGGCAGCAGGTACGTTCCAAGCTCTGCCCAGGAGATTCGAATTTCCATCGATTCTTTTCCTGATGCTGCCTGGAAGTGTCCTAGGTCCCTACAGTTTTATCCTCTCCACTCCTCTCATGCCGGAGGCCCTCGCCCACACCCTTGCGCCGCGTCTGTTGGGCCCCCCAGGTCCCTGGGATGCTATGGTGGGCCTTAGCCTCGGGGTCTGAGAACAAGGCCTTGAAAAGCGCTGAAGAATGAATCGAAAGCAACCTGAGCCCCACTCCTGGCACCTGCAAAAACTGGCCAGGGCCCAACTGAGTGAGTCTGGAGAGAAGGCGAGCCCTGGGATGCCCAGGTCAACAGCCGCAGAGCTGAAGAAGGAAATGGAACTATCGCTTGCCAGTGGACTTGGTGGAGACTCAGCCTTGAAAGTCATTATCAGTCTCTGCTAAGTAGAGAACTCAGTAAGCACCGAATCCCTAGCTTGTCACAGAGTTTCTCTAGGCAAAACCAAATTCACTGAGAGAATCCCGACCTAGGAAATTGGTAGAAGAGGACAATTAAGACATCTAGAAATGACCAGCTGGTGGTGGTGCTTGCCTTTAATACCAGCATTCAGGAGGCAGAGGCAGAAGGATCTCTATGAGTTCACGACCAACCAGTAATACAGAATGAATTCAAGTATAGCCAGAGATACACAGAGATAATCTGCCTCGAAAAACATCTAGAAAAGATTGTGACACATAGAGAGCAAGAAATAGAACACGGAATATTAATATTAAGCTTCTGTGATGGCGACTCCTGTCCAGTCCTCCACTGCCTACCCCTCCATCACACACACACACACACACACACACACACACACACAGGCTTGCAAAGCAAATGCACTTCCACTTAGCAAATGTGTGTGTGTGTGTGTGTGTGTGTGTGTGTGTGTGTGTGTGTGTGTGTGTGACGAAAAAAGTTGGAGAAGATTTAGACTCAAAATGTATTTGGTTCAGGAATCTGGTTCTAAGCACTAGTTTTTAAAAAATATTTAAAAAGTTAGGAACTAAAAGAAAAAGATTTTTAACTATTTCAGATTGTCCTCTAGTTTAAGTAACATATCAATTAGTTTTTTTAAACTTTGTTCAACAAAGAATGAAACTGTTTATTACTAAGGGTATCTCAGTTATGATTATTTTTCTACCATAAGGAACAAGTTTAATTTTACTGATATGCAATACAGAATAGATAATGTTCCAATAAACTGGAAGTACATGACCAAAATTCAGATTTCAAAACCATTAAAAACTGCTACTATCAAGTAACATAAAAAGAAGAAAATAGAATTTTTTGACTTGCATCAGGCCGTGTCCAGCTTGACAAGAATATGACCACAAAAAATGTATTTTGAATATCATTTATTTTGGACTAGTTCATATCCAATACATGGGCTTGTGGTCTTTTCCCAAATCTAGAATAGCTGAGTTTCAAAACTGTATTTCACCACCTTTTTTTATATGAGAAAAATCCAATTCCAAGTATTTCATACTTTGATATTGTATTAATCTTGATTCTAGTGTGATGCCTTCCCACTCCCATATTTAAATGCTGGCTGCATTCAGCTTCCCCATCCTGTGTGGATGAGTTCACCGGTGGGACTATGAAGCATTTTTATGAATGGTTCCATAGAGTTAAAACTGAAGCTTTGCCTTTATTTCAGCAGTTACTAAAAATTAATCATATCCTCCCAAAGCCTTGTGTGCATGCTTTTATGTATCCCAAAACCACACAAATAAAGGGATATTTTTGTGAGTACTTTATTTTCAATGTATCATTTATTTATTAAACAAAACATAAAACATAAGCAAGCTAACAGAATATTTGTGGGATAACACTTAAACAAGCATGTTTAGCATATAAGCGAGAATGCTGACCTTTAAAATGTATACCTCAAACTGAATAATACATCAGATCTTAAATCCAGTCATGATGAAAGGCAAAGACAACATAATAATTATGATATATCATAATTAGATATTATATTAACTATTTTCATATTATATAATTGCTATAATAGATGATAAAATCTAGTAATGCAGTCATCAAGATTTTATTAAATATTATAACCAAATAATTGTATACAATATATAATATTATAATATAGCATAATATAATATACATGCACACATAACCACACAAATTTTAGATATGTTTCCAGAAAATTTGGCAGGGGTGAGGGTGGAAAAGAATAAAGAAAATGCATTTATGCAGCTAATCCTGAGTATGCCAAAAGTTCTCCGTGTAAAATGGAGCTCAGAGGACAAACATTTTAGTGTTTGAATTGAGACCAATGTGATGCTCTGCATCTTTCTTACTTAGTGTTCTCTGTTCTTCGTTGTTTCAGGCATGGATCAGAACAGGGAAGAAGGCATGAAGAAGATCAGCAATGTGAATCTGGACAAACTGATAGATGACTTCTCGCAGATAGAAAAGGTAAGGAAAGACAGGAGAGCAAAGAGCTATAGAGAAACAAAAGGAAAGAAGATATTTGTCAAGGAGAGAAACTAGGAAACTGGGAAGAAAGGAAAACTTTTTTTTTTTAAGAAAAAAGCGAACTAGAGCTGGAAAGATATAGTGCTCAGTGGTGGAGCACTGGCTGCTCTAACAGAAGACCAGGGTTCAGTTCCCAGCACCCACTAGGCAGTTCACAGCTATCTATAACTCAAGGTCCAGAAGATGCAACACCCTCCTCTGGCCTCTGAGGGGCCTATGCACTTGTGGTGCACTTAGATGCAATCAGAACACACACAAGATAAAATTAAGTAAAAGTCTTAATTTTAAAAATATAAGGGTCAGTGCCTACATTTGATTTTATAAGGAGCTGTTACTTTACTGAGAGATCCAAATTGTCTTGTGTTTTTCATATTTAATGTGTTTCATGTAGGCTATATTTTGTATTTTAGTCTTTAAACATGAATGTTAACTATGCTAACTAAATAATAAAAGTATGGCCATGGCCAGCCACGGTGGCACACATCATTAATCCTAGCAATCCCAAGAGAGGCAGGCAGATCTGAGTTCAAGGTCAGCCTGTTCTACAAAGCAAGTTTTAGGACCACCAGGGCTACACAGAGAAACCATGTCTCAAGAAAAGAAAGAAAGAAAGAAAGAAAGGAAGAAAGAAAGAAAGAAAGAAAGAAAGAAAGAAAGAAAGAAAGAAAGAAAGAAAGAAAGAAAGAAAGAAAGAAAGAGAAAGAAAGAAAAGAAAGAAAGAAAAGGCTGCGAAGGCTAAGAATTCATAGGAGTGCTGATTTATTGTCCCAGAATCTCAAAGAACAGCATGCCAAGAATTTGCAAACACCAATAAACTTACTTTTTTTCCCCGCTTATGTTATTATACTAAAATGTATTGTTTTGTTAAATAAGCACACTTTTTAATTTTAAAAAATATGAACCAGGTTTGAATAATGAAAATATGTTTTGATAAACCCTTTCCTGTATTTTTAAAACTTTAATATTTTATTTATTCTTTGACAATTTCACACATTTATACAATGTTTCTTGATCATATCCAAGCCAAATTCCCCACAAACATAGCATGGGGGATGCACCCCAACCCCAGTATTTCCCCTACTACCCTCCCCACCTTTTCTTCCTCTTGTCCTCCTTCTCCTCTTCCTCCTCCTCCTCTTTTCCTCCTGCTGCTCTTCTTCCTCCTCCCCTTCCTGTTCTTCGTCTAGCTCACCAAGTGCACCCTGTGTATCCTGCATGCATGGGATGTGAGGTCACCCAGAGAATCTAGTCCACCTACCAGCAGCCACCCCACTCCCTGAGAGATCACTCCCTCTCACCTGTGCCAGTGTCAGGAGCTCCTCAACTAGAGACAGAGCCTCACAGGCCCTCCCCTCACACACTGGGATGCTGAGTGGCTTGCACATATCTCGGCTGCTGCGAGTGCATGAGTAGAACAGCCATGTCCTCCCCAGAAGGCAGTGCTGCACAGCGCCCTCCTCCTCTGGCTCTTGTGCTCTTTCTGCCTGCACCCCCCACCTTCTCACTTTACCTTATTCCTACTAACATATAAACGTGTTCCTGTGGCAAGGAAGCTAATTACTGATGTATTTTGCCAATGTTAAGGGTTAAATGGCAGAATCCCCACAAACTCCAAAATAGTTTTAATGAAAAGTGAAGTAGTTTTGTGTTTCAGTCTTCTACCATAATGATCACTTAGAAGCTAGAACATGGATGTATTCAGTTTTTCTCTATTCTGTCTATTCTCTTTTCACTCTCTTTGCCTAAAACTTGGCAAATAAATCTCTAGTCTTGAGATTAGCAGCACCAGGGAAAAGAAGTATTAATATAAGAAAGAAATGCCATATGTTTAGATGTTGATTTGAAAATATGCTATCATATTCTCAAGCATCTTAAATAAAATTAATTGTCCATTTTATAATTTGATATGATGTTCTGATGTTTAGAATATTACCTTTTAGAAACATAAGTGGTAATACAGATGAAGTAAAACAATGTGAGTTGCTAAAGATAGAAATGGGTGTCTTAGTTAAGGTTTTACTGCTGTGAACAGACACCATGACCAATGGAAGTTTTATAAAAGACAACATTTAATTGGGACTGGCTTACAGGTTCAGAGGTTCAGTCCATTGTTATCAAGGCAGAAACATGGCAGCATCCAGGCAGGCATGGTGCAGGAGGAGCTGAGAGTTCTACATCTTCATCCAAAGGAAGCCAGGAACAGACTGGGCATGCTCAGGCATCTAGGAGGAAGATCTCCAAGCCCATCCCCACAGGGACACGCTTCCTCCAACAAGGCCACATCTTCTAATAGTGCAATTCCCTGGGATGAGCATATACAAACCTTCACAATGGGGAAGTAGACAGATGTGCAGAAAACATAAGATTGACAGTAAACTAATAAACCTGAAGAGTTCAAGGAAGCTTATTGTACTGTTTACAGAGAAACAAGAGACATGTTCAAAATGCTTATTTATTGTCTGTAATAGAAAAACTCTAAGCAATAGATTTTCCCCCAATAGCATCTTCAAAAATAAAACTCAAAATAGCTGTAAAAGCAATGCAGTAGATCTGTGTGACATCGCCTCCCAGATAATAATGCAAAGTGAAGCAGCTAAGTGCAGAACAGAATAAATGGCATAGTCATGCCATCACAGAGTACTCTGGAAACACATACAAGGAATTGGCTTAGGTTTGTGCTAGCTTAGGTTTTGAGTCAAAAGCTCACTGTAGTATCCATGCTGGACATAAACACCCAGGCTCAGGAGACCCTCCTGCATCAGCCTCCACAGGAGCTGGTAGTCAACACCCACCATTATGCTTGATAGATTCCTGGGATTGACATGGGACTAAAAGATGAGTAATTGAAAGAAAGTTGCTCAGGTTAGCTCATATTTTTTTTCTTGTTTATAATGAGCTGATTTAATATTTTACTATGCCACTTCCCATGAGAGAGAGAGGGGAGAAAGAGAGAGAGAGAGAGAGAGAGAGAGAGAGAGAGAGAGAGAGAGAGAATGTACATGCGTGTGTATGTATTTCTGGAACTGAAATCTAAGGAGGCCTCATGAATGTTAGCATAGCACTTTATCTCTGGCCTGCATTTCCAAATCATCTGTGTTTCTTTTAAAATAGAAAATAAATCCAAAAGTCACATTCATCAAATTGTGTGTGCTCATTACAGTGGCTGGCATTATCCTCTGCATGTGTAACCTACCTTAAGTACACATAGAACTTTTCAGACTACTGTCTTGCTGGACTCTTTTTAGTATAACTCCAAAATGTGAGAAAACCTAGAGTGAAAGAAGTTGAGTCTTCTGCCAGATGCTGCCTGTGTAAGAAATGACAAATTGAAGGCTTGGTTCAGTATGGTTTATTTGAAATTATATCCCAAATTCAATTATTAGACTTTCAAATATTAAAATGGTTTATGTTCTTATTTGTCTTCATATTCTTAACAGAAGAATCAAAATAGCGTCATTGATTTTGTGATAGCATGTACCCCATTTCTTCTGCAGAAAATGATAGAAACCACTGGAAAGAACAACCTTCTGGATATTCAGCTGGAAAAGGCTAACAGTTTATTAAAGATAATGCAAACAAAAGAGACCTCAATGAAAGAAGGTTAGTTCTTTGCTGCCTGGAGAAATAATCTAGGAGGGTGCATACTGCAGTGTCTGACATTATCCCCTACATTTGTAACCTATCTTACGTGTGTATAGAATTTTCCAGAGTGTTGTCTCCTAGAACTCTATAGTATAGCTCCAAATTATGTGAATAAAACAGAACGAAGGAAGTTATGTCTTCTATTAGGTTCTACCCATGTAAGAAATGGCAAGTTGAAGGCCTAATACAGATCTATAAAACCACAGGAGGCAAAATCAGAGCTCCTGCTACACAAATGCAATGTGAGTCATCAGTTTTAAGAGTTATAAAAGAAGCTGTGAGCTAACAAGGTGGCTCAATGGGTAAAGGCACCTGCAGCCATGTCTGATGCCCTGAGTTTGAGCCATATAATCAACTGGAAAAACAATATCAACTACCCAAAACTGTCTTCTGACTTGCACATGTCATGTATAGGCATACACACACACACACACACACACACACACACATACAAAGTGGTAAAATGGAAAACCATTTAAAAGGAAACTATATGCATATATTTTCTTTTTATATTTGGTATTTATTTTTTTATTATAATATCATTTCTCCTCCCCGTCCTTCCTCCAAGCCCTCCCCTATATCCCTGCTTGCTTGCCTTCAAATACTTAGTCTCTTTTCTTCTTTAATTGTTGTCATGTGAATATATGTACATGTGTACAGCCTGCTCAGTCTATATACTGCCACGTGTATATATGTCTCTTGCTGTGTCTCTTGAGAGGCCCTAAGTAGGAATGATCCAGTCCCCGGATCTTCTTATACGTTTTTCTAATAAAAAGAACTGGGTTAATGTAGGATTAGGATTACATTTATACTATAAGATTGATGAAGTATCTTGTAGTGTCACAAGAAAGACAGTACTCCAGCAGAAGAAATAGCCAGGTGTGGTATGACATTACAAAATTCCAGCACTCCAGAGACTGAAGGAGGAATTAAATCCAACTATGAATACAGGGAGAGACACTTTCTCATCTCAAAAACATTTTTAAAGGGGAAAGAAATGAAAAATAAAAACCCATAATGATAGAATTTGTCAAAAACAAGTGAAAGTGCTCTTGATGACCAAAGCTGGAGTGATTTTATCAACAAAATAGAACAGTGTTGAATTGTATCCATAATGCAAAACAAACAGTCTTAATCCACTTTTATAAATAAATAATAAAGTAAGAAGAAACAGCTCTCCAGTGTGGCAGGGTTCCAAATAGTTTACGTTGTTCTCAGCTAGGTGGAGCCTGACTCCATGCACACTGGTCAAGTGTTGGCTGAGCAAAGCAAATCCCTTTCTGTAGCGAAGCACACAGCATAACAAGGTGGAATACATAAATTACATAGTGCTGAACTGGGTAAATTCTACCTCAGCCACATGATCGATGACATCAAATTAATACCATGCTAACACATGTACCTTTGATGTGATATGGTATGATGAAACTGATGTTTTGCATTTGTAAACTTCTCCCCATTTCTACAGCCCCATTGTAATCATGAGATAAGTGTCAGGCAGATTCCCACAGAAGGACATGACCAATAGTTCACAACATTGTCATGGTCTTTAAAACAACAGAAACAAAACTGCCATAGCAGAGAAGCCTAAGATGGCATGGCAAATAAATATAAAGTGGTGTGGTGGAGAGCCTCCAGGGTAAGCAGAGGAAGCAAATAGCTGGAACTAGGACTGAAGGATGGGTTTTAGTTAATAGCATATCAATATTGGTTCATTGGTTATAATAGATATACTGTACTAATGTAAAATGTTAATAATAGAATAATAGACCCCTATTGACTGACTATAGGATATATACATGTGTTTGTGTGTGTGTGTGTGTGTGTGTGTGTGATCTTTGCAATTTTCTGCACATCTAAAACTTTATAAAATGTCAAAGACATAAAACCATAAAAAACTTTTTAAAGTACTTATATTTATTATGGTAAAGCTTTTCTAAGCTATGTCAAAATCATAACAAATTATTTTAGTTTGAATTTGGTCATTGGTAGATATTTTTGGAGCAGTTTTAAATATAGAGAAAATGGATAAAAATATAGAAAATTCCCATATGTTCTCTGGTTTTTCCAGTTTCCCTATCATCAATATCTTGTATTTGTTACAGCTCCTGGAAAACACTGAATTGATATTTCACCTGGGCTAAATCAACCTAAAAAGAAGAAAAGTTCATTTGAACTTAAAATTCTGAAGAGTCCAGTCCATGTCCATGTGGCCCATTGCTTTGGGCTTGGTGCTGCATGCTGTATAGCCTAATGCCTGGCTGTGAAGTGGAGGAAGAGAGCTGGGTCCACAGTTCCTTCTGAAGGCATGCATCAGTGACCCAACTTCCTGCTAGATTTTGTCTCTTAAAGTTTCAACAACCTCCCAGTGGCTCCATGAACTAAAAACCAAACCTTTAGTCCATGAGCCTTTGGGACACATTTCAGGTCCAAGGCTGGAAGTGACATTTTAATTGCACTAGATTCTAAATTAGAATTAAAATCATTATCAGTGTAATAAATTATTAATAAATAGCTTAATAATCAAGAAAAATTAATAGGATAGCATAATAAATTCTGGAAGAAAGGATAATATAGATTAAAATTTGCAAAGATAATGAAAAACTTTTACTGTGAATCACTGAATGGTACTGTAGTTCTTGAATTCCTTAGCTACCTAATTTCTAATGGGGAAAAATGTGGTGAGCCTGCCATCTTGTGTTCAAATTTTTCAAAATTCTTTTTAAAAATTCCACAGAGCATCACGGTGATTTTCTTTTTTTTTTTTTAATTTTTTTATTCGATATAATTTATTTACATTTCAAATGATTTCCCCTTTTCTAGCCCCCCACTCCCCGAAAGTCCCGTAAGCCCCCTTCTCTTCCCCTGTCCTCCCACCCACCCCTTCCCACTTCCCCGTTCTGGTTTTGCCGAATACTGCTTTACTGAGTCTTTCCAGAACCAGGGGCCACTCCTCCTTTCTTCTTGTACCTCATTTGATGTGTGGATTATGTTTTGGGTATTCCAGTTTTCTAGGTTAATATCCACTTATTAGTGAGTGCATACCATGATTCACCTTTTGAGTCTGGGTTACCTCACTTAGTATGAAGCACTGAGGAAACTTCAACTACCTACTTTCACTAATTGCTAGATTCTTTAAAATAAGTGATGGTCATTACGGTAAAGAGAAGTAATGACGGGGCACATCTCTCCTATTACATCATCTGACACAGTAACATGTGAAGCAAGTTATCAGCTAATGTCTATCAAGCAAATGTAATGTAACCAGCATTGTGTTACTGGGAAATAGCAGCATCAAGAGAAGAGAAGGTCCCTGTGCAGTAATAGAAACCCTGACTAAGACGCTTTGGAACATTGATTCACAGCTCTCCTCTTGCCCAGGATTTAGTTATGAATCCAGGAAAACATATTGTTCAGCAGTAACAAAGCCTTGTCTTATACTTCCTCACTAGCTATGGCCCTCCACCTTTAAACAACCTTACTGTGATCTCTCTCTCTCTCTCTCTCTCTCTCTCTCTCTCTCTCTCTCTCTCTCTCTCTCTCTCTCTCTCTCTCTCTCTCTCTCTCCCCTTAGTGTGTACTTTGCTGAAACTATTGCATGGAAACACTTTTTGTGATTCCACATGTGAGTCCACATGTGAGTCACTTTCAGGAAAGACATTGCTAAGACACATGGGAAGATCTCTACTGTACTGTGCCTTAAAAAAGTAACTACTAAGTGTTGGGATTCATTTCACATAAGGGTGATTATAAAGGGTGATTATTAACACAAGCCAGAATCCTTAGAGAGGAGGGAGCTTGCTGGGAGGGGGTGGAGCGTTTCTTTAATCCCAGCATTCTGTGGTATTTTGAGATTGAGACCAGCCTGCTCTATAGGGAAGGTTCTAGGACTGAAAGGCTACATAGAGAAACCCCAGTTACCACCATGGTCCATGCGGATGTCCATGCATGGTCTGTGCCACCGCATGAAGACATGTTGGAGTATGTGGGCTGTGCTGCAGCAGGGCCATGTTGATGTGAGTGACCTGTGCAGTCACCTCAAGCCATGTTGATATTCATGGTTCATGCTGCTGACAAAGACCATGTCTGGCTTCATGGTCCTACTGCAGCTGGAGACTGTGTTGATGTCTGTGCTGTCACCTGAAGCCATGTTGATGTCTGTGGGCCATATTGGTGTCCTTGACTCATGTTGCCATGGAGGCCATATTGATGTCCTTGACCTGTGATGCCATTTAGGGCTATGATGGTGTCTGTGGTCTAAACTATGGCAGAAGACCATGTTCATGTCTGTGGTCTGTACTGCCACTGGAGACCATGCTGAGGTTGGTGGCACATGCTGGCACTGGAGATTATGGACATGTCTGTGGTTGGTGCTCCTGACTTTAAGGTTCAAGGAAGCTACTTTTGCAGTTATATCGATGACTGAAGACTCACAGTTAAGATAGAAGGATATATAAGGCATCAGTAAGAACCCCTACTTCCACTCACACACCACCCCCCAAAAAAGTAGCAGACTAGACAGGAAATGGTCAAAGAACACTCTTAAAATTGTGATAAGGATGCTGTAGTGTAGGTGTTCACAATTGAGGGCTTCTGGTGGAGGTGCAGGTGGGGAAGCACTCAGATTTCTTTAAGGGGCTGGCCACTGAGAGTTGCTCTAGTGAGTATTTGGGCAACACAAATTGGACTTGTGTTTCTTCTTCTTCTTCTTCTTCTTCTTCTTCTTCTTCTTCTTCTTCTTCTTCTTCTTCTTCTTCTTCTTCTTCTTCTTCTTCTTCTTCTTCTTCTTCTTTTCTTCTTCTTCTCTTGTCTTCTCTTTCTCCTTCTCCTTCTCCTTCTCCTTCTCCTTCTCCTTCTTCTCCTTCTTCTCTTCCTCCTCCTCTTCCTCCTCCTCCTTATTCTTCTTCTTGTGGGGAATTCATAAAAGGGTGGACCTGGGAGGACTAGGAAATGAATATGATGTAGTTAATGATGTGAAATTCCAAAATAATCAATAAAAGTATGAGAGAGAGAGAGAGAGAGAGAGAGAGAGAGAGAGAGAGAGAGAGACTCATTTGAGAAATTGGTTCTAAAAGATCAAGCTGTAGGCAACTTCTAGGGTATTTTCTTAATTGGTGATCAGTGGGGGAGGGCCCAGCCCATCGTGGGTGGTGCCATGCCTGGGCTGATGGTCCTGGGTTCTATAAGAAAGCAGGCTGAGCAAGCTAGTAAGCAGCGCTTCTCCATGGCCTCTGCATCAACTCTTCCTGCCAGGTTTCTTCATAGCAATAGTAGCCCTAACTAAAACCATATATTTAAAACTAAATTTAAAACTAAAATACCATATATTGTAATTCATCTTGAGATGTCTGATTGCTTTATTAAGATCACAGCATTTTGAGTTAAATATTATTTTCTTTCAGTTCTTTCTATCAATATTTCCAACAACTGCATCTTATGTTTTAGAATGTATTGCTCTGCATAATATGATAAAGGGGCTACAACAGACTGTACAGTATCAACACAATTTGAAAGGTAAGTTATGGAAATCATTCTTAAGAGCATGGTTTTGGCGCTAGGAAGATAATTGATTAAATAAAGTACTCACATGAGTACACTCTGTAGAAACCATGTTTTAAATAATTAAAAAAAGAAGGGAAGGAAGGAAAGAGGGAAGAAATGAAAGATGAAAAGGAAAGGGAAAGGGGAGTATGGAGGGAAAGAGAGAGGGAGGGGGGGAGTAAAAGAAGGCCCAGCATGGCATGCCCACTTACAGACCTGGTGAGAGGCAGAGAGGGTGGATCTCTGGGGCTCATCGGGGGCTCACCTCCCTGGGAGACTCCAGACCACTGAGAGACCCTGCCTCAAAACACAAGGTATGTTTGTATTGCTGATAGGAATATAATGTAACTGTTACCACAAATTGGTGATTACTCAGAAAAATGAAACATAGAATTACCATTTGATTAATAAATTCCACCCTAAGATATGAACAAAAAGAATAAAAATCAGAGACATGATTTTGTACATTAATATTCATAACAGCATTAAACACAAAGACCAAAAAGGTCGAAGTAGCCTCTTGCAGACTGAATATAAAATGGGCCCTAAAGGTCTAAAGGTATCCAGCCCATAGGAGAAAAAACACTGGGAATATTGTTTTGTTTGGTTGAAAATATTTTTGTATTATTGGCATATTTTTCACTTGAGGGAAAACAAGGGGGGGGTGTGCTTGTGTGTAAGTAAGAAGACAACTTGCAGAAATCAGTTCTCTCCTTCCACCCTCTGGGTCCTAGAATTGAACTCAAGTCATTAGGCTTGGAAGTGGGAGCTTTTGTCCGCTGAACCATCCTGCCATCCATACCTGCCCCTTGGGTTTCTACACAGTCTCATTTTGTAGTGTAAGCTGGCCTGCAACTTACTATTTAGCCCAAACTGGCCCGGTATTTGCAGCAATTCTTCTGCTTCAGTGCCCCAGCAGCTACAATTACAATGGAACCCATCACAGTGGCTTCTGAACATGCTTTCAAACCCATCCTCTGCTGCCTCATTCTCAGTGTCTAGAACCCAAACCCTAACCCTAACCTTTCCCAGTGTCAAGATGACCAAGGATTCCCACCACATGTTCTCACAGTATTTCAAATACAGTGCCACTGTACAAGGTTTATCTAATACAACTATTGCATCTGACATCATTAAGTTCTATGAAAAGCAGTAACTTCTTGTGTTTCTACATTTCCAGTGTCTAGCAGTGTTAGGTGCATACTTAATGAGCTCATGCATACACAGCAACTTTTTTTTTTTTTGGTTTGGGTTTTTTTTGTTTTTTTTTTATTTTTATTTTTTATTTTTTTAAATATTTTTATTTTCTATATTCTTTGTTTACATTCCAAATGATTTCCCCTTTCCTGGATCCCATGTCCCATAAACCTTCTTCTCTCCATCCATTCTCCAATCACCTCCCTCCTTTTTTTCTCTGTCCTTATATTCCCCTCCAATGATAGATCAATCCTTTCCAGGATCAGGACCTTCTCCATACTTCTTCATGGAAGTTATTTGTTATGTGATTTGTGCCTTGGGTATTCAGGGCTTCTGGGCTAATTAATATCCACTTATCAGAGATTGCATTCCATGTGTATTCTTTTGTAATTGGGTTACCTCACTTAGGATGATATTTTCCAGATCAAACCATTTGCCTAAAATTTTTGAGAATTCATTGTTTCTAATTGCTGAGTAGTATTCCATTGTGTAAATATACCACATTTTCTGTATCCATTCCTCCTTTGAGGGGCATCTGGGTTCTTTCCAGCTTCTGGCTATTATAAATAAGGCTGCTATGAACATAATGGAGCATGTGTCTTTATTGCATGCCGGGGAATCCTTTGGGCATATACAGCAACTTAAATGTTACAGATATTCCCATGTTAATTTTAAGTCCATTTAGTAATATATTCCTTGATTATTTGTACACAGGTGAAAATGAACAACTAAAAAGAAATGTTGATTTTATGAAACAGAAGTTAAAATCTCATGAGCAGGTGAGTTATATGCTATTGTCTTCAGTTAAACTCTTGAAAAGTGTTTATTCATTCAAATAAAAAGCAAGTTCCTACAATTAATAAATATTACTAAAAATTATGTGTAAGTATAGTGTATATATATATATATATGTTACATGTGTAAAAATCGTTAAGAAATGAACAGTAACTTTTGAAATTCTGGTCTCTTTTACAAAAGTAATGTACTAATATCACTTACACACTTTTTCTTTTTACCAAGAAGAGATGCAGTTATTTCGCTACATAGTTTTCAGTTGTGCTAATAAACTTATTTTAGAGCATATTCTGATGGTTAGTAGTTTTGACTCTTTTACTATAAAAGAAATGAGTCTGTATTCTTTATGATTTGGGTAGTCATTGTACCATCCAAATAATGGAGGACTTCATGTAGAGCACAAATTAGTTCCTCCCAAGTTCCTCCCAATGTCAATACTCTACATTTTCTTCTCTCCCTCAGGAACAGTGTAGGATAGTGCAGAACATCTAACACAGTGCCTCAAAAATACAAAAGGCAAAATAAATGCCAGTCCCTATCCCTCTACCCTTTGAGGAGATTTGTATCACCTTTTTCTCATAACTAAGAGCCAACATATCAAGGTCAAAGGTATCCAAAACTGAAGTTAAGTCTGTAGAGGCTTAGCTTGAAGGATCTTCTCCTACCTAGACAAGTTCCTGTATGAGGAGCTCTTGAGAAAACACTGGCTTATTCTAGAGCCCAACCGGGGACTTCTCAATTATCTTTACCAGAAAGAAAAAGCATTCTGCCTGTGATTTTGGAAGATTTAGCCTTTTATTTTAGTACCTCTAGGATACTGCTTCCCCATCTTTTTCTCTGCCTTCCTTCCCCCTCGTTCCTTAACTCTCCCCTACTTCTCTTCAAATCTCTCTGTGACCTGTGTGAGAATGAGTGACTGTGAGTGTGTTAGAGAGTCTGTGTATGTGTGTGTTTGAGTATATGTGTGAGAGAGTATATATGCGTGTGAGTGTGAGTATGTAAGAGAATGTTTATGTATAAATATGTGTGTGTGTGTGGGTGTGTGTGTGTGTGTGTGTGTGTGTGTGTGTGTGTGAGAGAGAGAGAGAGAGAGAGAGAGAGAGAGACAGATAGACAGACAGACAGACAGACAGATATGAAAATAGAAGGGATATGATGAGGGAAAAGGCTAAAGGACATGGGGAAGAAGAACAAGAAAGGGCAATGGGCAGTGCATTATTTACTTTTCTAGTTGCAGCAGCTAAATACCTAGCAAGTAACAGTTGAAGAGAGGGAGAAGTTTTCTTTAGGCTTACAGTTAAATCACAGCAGAGAAGGAAGCATGAGGCAGCCGGCCACATTGCAACCATAGTCAGGAAGCAGATTTTAAGCAGAAAGTGGAGGCAGGCTATCAAATCTCAAAGCTTATCCACAGTGACTCACTTCCTCCAGCAAGGCCTTACCTCCTAAAGTTTCCACAGCCTCGGACAACAGCAGCACCATCGGGTGACCAGGAGTGCAGACACCTGCGCCTGTGGAGGACAGTCCACACTGAAACCACAAGGAGCAAGAAAACCAGTAAAGCGCATGCTCTGATGCAGAGTCTAGGTGTCTGTTTAGAGAAGACAAGGGAAAGGACCAACTGAGGGAGGGGAGGGAGTGTGCAGGCATGGCACGGCCCAGTGGTAGGTCTGTGAATAATGGAACTTGTCAATTCGTGTGTGCCTACTAAAGAGGTAATTGAAAGTAAATAAAAACTATTGGATATACTTGCATGTCAAACCGGAAATTTTACCTTTCTAATTTTCAAAAATTATAACTATTTTATTGAAAGTGGATATATTTTACTTTCTAGGAATTTAAGAATAATATCGCCAAACTTATAAGTGAAATGAAAATCAAAGAGGAGGAGCACAGAGCCGAACTGAGCAAGCTCTATCAGGATATGCAGAAAAAAGGTGATTTTAAAAGTTTATCGTATTCAATTCTGACATAGTGTGGCAATTTAAAGGTGCCGATTATTTTTCCCAGTAGTAGTATTCTTGAATGAAAACTGTCTTCATGTATTTCTATTTGTTTTGTATATTTATGCAACGTAAATATAATAGTTCTAAATTCTATTCATGTTTGTGCTCAATTCTGCCTGATATGAAACAGTATCTTTATATAATTAATTATAAAAGGTTTAACTAAGTTTTTAATTATATCCTTAGTAATATGGAATATAACTTTACTAATTCTCCTCAGTAAAGCAGCTCTCATTGCACATAGGTAGGGAGTTGCTTTATTTTCCAAACCATGCTTAATGACCCTATCTTTATGAGCATTGTATATAAAAACTGACTGGAAGTCAGGCCTAGGCACCTATAATCCCAGCACTTGAGGCAGAGGAGGGAGGCACGTAACTAACGGTGAACCTCTGCAGTATACACCAATCCACAGGAATATGGCAAAATATTGAACAGACACTATTCTAAAGCTATACAGGAAGAAAATAAGCATAAGAGAAGATATTTAACCTGACTAATACAAAATTTCAAATTAAGATTATAATTAGTCATAACTGAATCTTTTAAAACAGCTAAAAGCCTTTTTAATTTTTTTACTGTGATCTGAGAGGTTCATTTCCATGACCACCACATAACATTTTCAATGAGACCTAGAAATGAAAGCATACAACACACAAAGACCTGACTGAATATTTTTTAATTGGTTATTTTATTTATTTACATTTCAAATGTTATCCCCGCTCCTGGTTTCCCCTCCGCAAACCCCTATTCCATCCCTCTTCCCCCCTGCTTCTATATGGGTGCTCCCCCACCCACCTACCCACTCCAGCCTCACCTGCCTAGCATTTCCCCACCAGGGGCATTGAGCCTGCACATTGATGCCAGACAAGGCCATCCCCTGCTACATATGCAGCTGGAGCCATGGGCCCCTCCATGTGTACTCTTTGGTTGGTAGTTTAGTCCCTGGGAGCTCTGGGGGTCTGGGTGGTTCATATTGCTGTTCTTCCTATGAGGTTGAAAACCCCTTCAGCTCCTTCAGTCCTTGGGGATCCATCCCATATACAGTCACCAAACCCAGACATTATTACTGAGGCCAAGAAGTGCTTGCTAACAGGAGCCTGATATAGCTGTCTCCTGAAACACTCTGCCGACCCTGATCAATACAGATGCAGATGCTTGCAGCCAACCATCAGACTGAGCAGAGAGACCAGAAAGGAGGATTTAGTTGAAGAACAGACTGAATGTCTATAGCAGCTTTATTCGTAATAGCCCAGAGTTGTCATCATACAAATTATTAACTAGAACTAGTGTTTTAAAATTCATAGTACATTGACCCACAGCCATAAAAAGGAACAGAACTGATGCACTCCAGTGTGGCCATCTCAGGAGCATTATGGTACATGAAGGAAGCCTGGTGTGGTGGCTTAAATTTTTAGTTTGTTTTTTAAGAAAGGAACGAATATTCCTTGGTAGTCAGAAGCCAGAAAGAACTGCATGCTTTGCAGAACTTTAACATTAAGGCCTGAGAAGTGATTTCAAATATGGCCATATAAGGCAGATGTTTAAATGCTCAAAGAATACCCTAAAATTGAAGACACAGCACGTGGAGTTACAGGATTTGGAGTTTGCCCTCCTGGTTTTTGGACTTGCTTTGTTCCAGTGTTTCCTCACTATGTTCCCATTCCTAGCTTTTAAAAATGATAATGTGTATTCTGTGCCATCATGTGCTGGAAATATATAACTTGCTTTTTAAATGTTTATGGTGGTTAGAATGAAGAGATTGCCATGATTCTCAGAAAAGACTTCATTCAGACTTTTGAGTAGTGACATTGTAACTTTCCCTCCATAGAGCTCTCTTTGGCAGATGGCTCATGGCTCTGGCATCTCTATGGTCAGGGTCTCCACTGTAACTGAAAGGTCTGTGGAAGCCATGTACGATAACTGTGCATTTTCTACCATCACAGCATTACGCAATGGTCTTCCAGAGCTTCCTGCAGCTTCTCCAACATTGTCACACATTCCCTGGCCGTGCTGGCTCTCTAAAGCCACAGAGGAAGAATCCCAACACATCCTCAGTGGTACTTACGCCTCCGAAGCCAGTACCACGTGGATGACACTGCTAAGCTGAGAGCCAACTTAGGATCTACTCACTCCTTGAATCACATTTGCAGCAGCTTTTTAAAATATTTTTTTAAATTGCATGGATATTTTGCATACATCTATGTCCATGTAATATGTGCATGCATTCCCCGCACAAGATGATGTGAGATCTGATGGAACTGGAATTACAGGTGGTTGTTAGTTGTTTCTGTGGGTTCTGAGGACTGAACCCATGTCCTGTGCCAGAACATCAAACACTCTTAGCTGATAAATCATCTCTCCAGTCCTGGTAGCTTTTTTTAAAATCCAGTTTCTCTTAGGCCTCATCCTTTTACAAGTTGAAAGTTTTACTGACAAGAGGCCTCTCCTTAACTGTGCTAATCTCCTTCACAATGACAGATGTTTTCAGCACTTGCCTTGGCTGTAACATTAAACTTCTTAATGTTTGTTCTTTTTCTCTCAAAGCTATTATTTTCTGGGGTTCCCCCCCCCCACTTGCTCTTTTTCATAGTGGATCTACATAAGGAAAATCAGTAACAACATCCCACATACCTAACATTGTGTAGTCTTGAAATTTCCTTCATCTCAGGGCACCGGTAGAAAACAACCATTTTCTTTCCCAAAATATCACATGAATGGCCTTTAGCTCTGCTGCTGATAAAGTAAGTCCTTGTTTCCCTCTTAAACCTCTTGAGCAAGGGCCTCTACACTCCATACTATTCTCAGCACTACCTGTCTTTCAGGTTTCTACTGGGGCAGCCTATTAAGCTCTGCTTACAGCATTCAATTGCTTTTCTAGTTCAAAGTTCCAGTCTTCCCATTTCTCAAAATATCAGTGTGGTTAGGGTCTTCACATACTCTCTTACATTAGTTTCTTAGTAAGTTATTAGTAACTTTTTTTCTGCTGTGATAAGATACCATTACCAAGGCCACTTATAAAAGGGAGAATCTATTTGGCTTAAAACTTCAGAAGGCGAGCAATGTCCATAATGGCAGCAGGGGGCCAGAGCAAGAAGCCAAGAGATCATGTCTTCAACTGCAAGCACAAAGCAGACAGAGTGAGCCGGAAGTTCACCGTTCACCACCACCCATGCACTTCCTGCTGCAAGACTACACTAGCTCCCAAACAGCACCATCAACTGGGGGAAGTGTGCAGATACCTGAGCCTGTGGGATATGACGGATTCAAACTGCCACAGGCCTCAAGGCAGATACTCAGAGAAGAAGACATTGGACATGTTAGGACGTGATTGCCTATTTCCTGCTTTTGCTTATTATACAAAAAGATTCAGCAAGAGAAAAACTATTGCTTAAGGATGTATTCTTTGACCATTTTGTTAAAATAAGAAAATCTGGAATGAAGGCTTCTGAGAAGGTGAAGGCCATCTCTACAGTTGTATTTAGAGGAACTAACATGGCAACAGTGGCTGTGGGATCCTGATGAGGCAGTGGCAGTAGAGAGACAGACATATAGTCCAAATGGGGAAAGTGAGGTCTGGAACTACGTCATGGAGTAGCTGTGGATAGAAGTCACTTATTGGTGGGGTTTGTGAACTGATTGGCTCTTATTAAAATAAAATACTTTCTTGAATCTCCCATCTTTGATGATGTGTTATTAGCAAGAATAAGAAATCTCTAAGAGAACAGGAAATTGGACTAAGCACAGACACGTGATGTTGAACAGGGAAGAGGCCTGATCACTTGGGAAAGTTATAGCAAGGGCTTGCAGGTCTGCAGTCAAGTATGTAATAGTTCAGACTTTCTAAACTAGCAATCCAAACCTGTGCCCCTTCCCAGCCACTGTGTATCTTATTTTGTAAGCTATTTTTGCTTAAGAGCACAAAGAATGTATTCGTTTAAAATACCTTTGTATTTCAAATACTATGCAATATCTTACCCAAAATACATAAAACCTACCCTATACACACAATTTTAAAATATGATTTGTTAATAAAATTCACATTCTTAAAAGTTCATTTACTTAAAAATAAAAAATGTAAGCACATTATTGTTTCAGAGGTTCAGTCCATTATGCTCCTGGTGGGCGTGTGGGGACCGGCAGGCAGGTGCCAGAGCAGTAGCTGAGAGCTGTTATCTGTATCCTTTGGCAGAGACGCTGAGCTTGACAAGGGCTTTTGACACTTCAAAGGGACACACTTCCTCCAAGAAGGCCACCCCTCCTAACCCTTTCATATAGAGCCATTCCCTGGTGGCTACACATTCATATGGCAACATTCTTATTCAAACCACCACATCTCACACATATGTGCTTTGCACAGTCTAGGGTGCTACATGCGTACAAATGGTAAGCTATGCAGCCGGGGTTCCCATTAAAACCACAATTTAAAACAACCTCTGGGTCGTGGGCTCATCATGTACCTCTTGTTCCTTTCCCCTGAGGTGGAGCCAGCCTTCCTGTCAGCAGCTCTCGTTTGATGATGTAACAACTGTACCTAGCAAATGACTTTTATGTGCAGCTCTGCCTTAAAGATAACAGCACCCTGACAAAGGCTGCTTCCATCTTAGGCTCTTTCAACAAATTTGGTTTAAAATTCTCTCACTTGTGGCACTACAAACCCCTTCAGCTCCTTGAGTCCTTTCTCTAGCTCCTCCACTGGGGACCCAGTGCTCAGTGCAATGGCTGGCAGAGAGTGTCCCCCTCTAGGCAGCAGAGGATGGTCTTGTTAGACACCAAAGGGAGGAGAGACCCTTGGTCCTGGAAAGACTTGATGCCATAGTCTAGAGGAATACCAGGAGAGGGAAACGGGGGAGGGTTGATTGGGGAAGGAGAAATGGCTTATGGGATTTTGGGGGGAACCAAGAAAGGAGCAACATTTGATATGTAAATAAAGAATATAATATATCTAATAAAAAAGAAAGCCTCTCTCACCTTTTGGATGTGAAATGTCCCCCCACAGGCTAGCATGGTTGAACACTTGATCCCCAGTTGCTGCTGTTTGGAGAGATTGTGAACCTTTAGGAGATAGAGCCTGCCTGTCCCCGGGTGGTAAACCTTGAGTTTACCCACTTGTGTTATGTGTGTGTTCCCCAGGTCCACTGAGACCAAGCAGCGACTGCAGACTCCCAGCATCACAGAGCCACCATGGCTATGTCTTCTCCACATGGTGGCTGGAATCCACTCATACCCTGAACCAAAATAAAACGTTCTTCCCCTAAGTTGCTTCTTGTTGGGTATTTTGTTTCAGTGACGGAAAATGCAACTAATATAATTTCCTCCCAAGCTGTCAGCATGTTGCCACCTTTCTCCCCTATCATCCCAGTCACGTTGTAATTAGTCTCTGCCTCCTACCAAAAGGAGAAATTCAGTGAAAACATGCATCACATGTGGTTTGCATGGGGTGTTTAGTATGATGCCTAGTATACAGGTGAGCAATAGCATGTTGACTAAATACATGTAAAATAAAGAAATGACATCACATAACTTTGAACTGTTAAGTGAATGAATTTGTTTCTGTTTTATTTAGTTGAACTAAATGAAGAAAAGCATAAAGAACTAATGGCTAAGAAGGAAATGGAAATATCAGAGTTAAATGCAAAGCTGAAAACTCAGGAGAAGGAAAAGCAAAGTGAAATCCTCAGACTACATCTAGAAGTAGGTGTTCGCAAGTCGGCTATACGGGAGCACGTTCTGTAGTGTAAACCGTGCTTTGTTATTTCTTATTGCAATGACATAAATATCAGACCTAGATAAAAGACCCCACACTTTCTCATTCTTCAGAAAAAACAATGCTCAGTCTACAGGACACAGGCTTTCCAGCACTTGGTCTAAAGAAGGTCCTAGCTTCCAGGAAGGATATTGGTTCCTCTGAGAATGAGGACAACTCAGGAGTCGCCCGTAGTCCACGCAGGCAGCATAAGGTCTCCATTCCAGCATGGGAAGAGTACAAGGAATCCTCAGTGTTTCTCTGTCCCCAGGAGAAATCATGGAACCCTTTTGTTTTATTTGGGATAAAAACAGACAAATTTCTCCATAACATATTCCTATGAAGATATATATTCGAGAAGCAAAATTCCTTTGAAACATTTGTAAATGTATTTTAAATAAGTGTATCTCATAAATTTTTTAGTTCTTTACTTCTTTCAATAAGCTATTCAGCTATGTGTCAGAATCTCAAGGGGACTGATGCATTAACAGAATACTTGTCTTTTGCATTTTTTTCTAAATTCTACCAACATTTTTTAAGATGTATTTATTATTATATGTAAGTACACTGTAGCTGTCTTCAGACACTCCAGTAGAGGACATCAGATTTTGTTACAGATAGTTGTGAGCCACCATGTGGTTCCTGGGATTTGAACTCAGGACCTTCAGAAGAGCAGTCAGTGTTCTTAACTGCTGAGCCATTTGTCCAGCCCCCCCCCCCAAATTTTTTTAATTATATGCCATGGCTTCCACTCATCCCTACTTCCACATTACATTCTATAAATATTCACAGATCTTAATTGACATAAGTTACTATTCACTTAGCAGAACTTTGCTATGACTTGTTGGGAGTCTGTATGTAACAATATGGGGCAGAAGTGGGGAATATATTTGTTGCTTCAGAGGGATTTTGCTGTTGCTATGGCTACCACTGTGCTTTTCTTCTGCTGGTCCCATATCCTAGTCAAGTATTCCACAGAAGGGCTGGATGGCAACTGACACACAACAGGCCATATCTCATGATGTACCAGTTAGGAGTTGTGTTTTATTTGCTCTGTGAACCACGGCACTAGTCTCGTCTGATCATGCTGCTTGAGTAGAACACAAATGTCTTTATCTATCTTTATTATAACTATCTTTTCTCTCCTTCAATCAGAACACAATCTCATGGAAAACTTATTCTAGTTTTCTCAGAGGACATGCTAGGATAAATATAAAAGGAAGAATTGTAGTGGAACATTGGGCCAAAAAAAAAAAAATGGCTTATGAGAAGAGACTTAATATTTTCATTTGAATCAATTTAATTTTTTAAAACTGCTTGAATTGACTAAATCACATCAAAATTTTAATGTTTAGCTTCAAAGTTTGAAAGTCATAAGAGCTGTTCTCCTAAGTCTGTGAATCACACTGGTTTTTTACTGACAAAATTACACCAGTTGTGCCGTGAACATCTTTTCTGGCTCAGTGTCTGAGCACATGCCTCGCGGGAGGAGCACCAAGAGCAGTGGCTCCTATGGAGGCTGTGTCCCGGTCTGGCCCTTTGTAAAGCCACACAGTCATTGTAACCCCACACCTGCCTGATGCTTGTTTGGATGTTCTTGTTCTTTTTTTCAAATTGTTTCATAAAGGCTTTTCTGTCTGTTAAATGGAGTGTGTTCAATTACAAAATACATAGCAAACATGCTTTTCCTGTAGAAACATTGTTCATGAGTATTAAACTATAACACCCTTAATAACTTTCTCTTCTTGAATTTGGTTCAGTTTGACACTAAACTAGCAAGAGCCCAGACTAAATCAAAATCATATCCGGATGCTACTATTTTGCCGCAAAGTATCTACAGAAGGGTATGTGCATTTTCCGATAACTATAAGCTCAGCGAATTAATTGTCTTAGTATGTTCCTATAAAAATTACCTACTATTTATTTTAAATATATTAAATTATTTTTGTAGTCTTATAGTGTTTCTCTTTAAATCACACAAAAAACAAAGGGGCAGGTCTTTCAGAGTAAGATAGTTTTTAAAATACAAGTGTTGTGATTGTTATTTTGTAGTTCATTATACTTAACCTTACTATTTGTTAAGTTGCTGTGACAAACTTTTCTCTCCTTCATTTAGAAGCTTCAGCATCTTCAGGAGGAAAAGAGCAAGGAGATCGCAAGTCTCCAGAACACTATCCGAGACCTAGAACAGCGCCTCACAGCCTCCAAAGACAACCGCCTCACACGGAGACGGTTTTGAGCAGAGTGCTTAATGCATTAGCTACACCTTAGCTTTAAAAAAAAATTAAAAATTCACTTCTATTTTCAATGTGAGCATGCTGAACAGTAAAGACACACACTTTAAGGCTTTTTAAATTGCATTTATTTTGATACATCTGTACTGTAGCCAGTTAACTCTGTACTCCATTCTTGCTTAATTGTATTAGCCATAAAAGAGCTCAGGTTCATAGGACTGTGTTTCTCTATTAAACCATCATTGATTATGGAAATACTGTCTTAAGCAGCACACAGTTTAACACCATACTTTTCTTCCATTACTTCTTTCCAGAGAGTCGCTCACAACTCAGAAGAGTAATACAGCATTAGATGAAGAAAACAAGATGCAGATATATGTAATGAAACTCCAGCTAGGAGTCTTAGAGATAAAAAAGATAAGTAGGTATTTAAAATGTAGTCTGTTAAAGATTTACTCAGTTTAAAATGTAAGAGAGAAAGACAAAGTTTCTGTTGTTTTAAGAGTTTAAGTAAAGAAAAAACTGGAAAATATGTCTTTGTTGTTCTTTCTCCGTTCTTAATTACGAGCTATCCAACAGAAACCCCTAGGTCATAGTTTATGTTTCTGTTCTCATCAATGTAACCAGAACACTGGAAAAAGGAAAAAGAAAGACATATTAACCAACGGCTGCAATCACTTTTCAGTTGCCCCACTGTACAAATCTGATTTGGAGGAAATGTTTTGTGGCATAAATACTTTAAACTTTAGAAGCCAATATGGTAGATTTCTCTCTGTTTGCACACATCCAATTTCAACTACTTTTAGTTCACTGATTAATTAAATGGGTTGTAAACATTCTTGAAATGAAATTGTGTCTTTAGGACAAGTTGGGGAGAGTACACTTTATTTTAAGTATTTAATTCGAACGTCATTTTCATTTCTTGGTCTTATTATCTCAGCTTCAGTTGGGGTTGGTTTCTGTGGGGCTATCAGGCTGACTGTGTCAGGCAGCTGGAGGAGATCGACACTGACAGGATTCAATGACTTTCTCCTCCGCGAAAAGCCCCTGTCAGCTACATAAGGATGGGAGGTTTTCGGCACACTGTCAAGTGATTGCAGACCCTGACTTCTCAAATATGAGGTGGCGGCAGTGGCAGCAGCAGCTGCTGGGCGGAGCCCCAGCCTCCTGAGACAGCTTACACAGGAGCTGGTTTATGCAGCCCCTTCGGCAGAGCTTCCTTTGGGCAAGTGAAAGTTGCAAGCCTTCGCTTGCCGCCATGTCTCAGCTTTCTAAGTGGCCCTGCCTGTGCTGGCTCTTGTGCCTGTGGTGGTGGTGGTGGTGCAAGCCTGCAGGAGGGAGCGCTGCCTCAACATCGGATGGCCCTGGTTGCTGGTTCTCTGACGGCTTACTGCTCCCAAGACTCTCGTGCCCATGTTTGTTGTGGTGTTTGTGGTGGTTGTGCGTCTCTGAGGGCTCCGCGGATTTACTCGCAGTAGCCAAGGACACATTTTTACAGAAGTCTTCATCTTCAAGACTCTGGAACAAATTTATAAATCACTTATTAACAAGATTATAGAATTACCATGAATGCATAAAAAAAGTACTTGTAGAGCCAACATATGTTATTCCAACAAGTGAATTGGGATACCCTTTGCTAGTATATCAATGAAAACGGTCCTAGTCTCCACGTCTACAACTTTTATAATAGGATTAAAGAAGCCAAACCACTACATTTCTCTCTGTAAAATCAAAACTAAGTAAACTGACTGAGAAAACTTATATCTTAATGAAGCCAGCCAAATATTTCAGGATCTTAACCTCAGTTGTGCTGTAAGTCACTTTTCAAGCCTGCTGTCTGATCTAATCCTGTTTTCTAAAGCTAAAGATCTTCTCTCTGACAACTCAAAAAATGTCAGCAAGGACTGGCAGCTTTTCATTCTGCAACGTGAGGAAATGTTTTTAATTTCACCAAAGCTTTGGTAATGTTTTCACAGCTCATTGGGTAAAAATGGCATCATAGCCTACTTTAATTGACAGCAGCTTTTTTCTCTCTTGGTTGAACAAATAATGTATCATATAATTGATGGTGTCTGGAAGACAGCAAAACAGAAATGTGCCGAGCTGATGTACGTATCAGATCCTATTATCGTTAACAAATAGTTAATAAGTTTTAAGCCTACTGTAGGAAATCTTTTTGCCTTTTTATTTCAATATGGCTGGGCATATTTATAACAGACATTTCCACAAATGCTAAATCAGAAGTAATCCCAAAATATAAAAAATTAAATCCTGATAGCACTAATTATTTAAAGTACTTAAAGTCAGATCAACTTTAAGAACTTTATTTACTGGGCCTGGAGAGATTGCTCAGCAGTTAAGAGCACTGACTGCTCTTCCAGGGGTCCTGAGTTCAAATCCCAGCAACCACATGGTGGCTCACAACCATCTGTAAAGGGATCCAGTGTCCTCTTCTGGGGTGTCTGTACCTACAGTGTACTCACATACATAAAATAAATAGATCCTTTTTTAAAACGAAAAAGAAAAAAGAAAAGAAATTTATTTGCAACCCAGTCTCCTCATCTTTAAAATCTGGAAATAACTCTCAGAATTTTATAAATATTAAACTGTCAGAGTGGTATGATCAGCATGACCTGCCAGAATTAATTGGTTAAATGACTTGTTGAAGCTTCCTTTAGATCTGGGGGGGAAATCAGAAACTATAGCTAATATATAATTTCAGAACATTTTTTTAAACCTATATTTAAATTTTAAAAATCTGCCCAAATTTAGGAAACATTGCTTAAAATTATTTTCTCTTAAGTATGACAAAAATTTAGTCAATTAAAAATTTTATAGACATATTTAAATGTAGAACTTCTCATAACAAGAAATAAATACTTTCATGGTTATTAGGAGATATCAATAATTAGTAGTACACATTTCTTTTTCATGGGAGCATTACTTCAACTTACAGAAATGGAAGAAAGGATCGCTCTTTAGCAAAGCTGGTTGTCCTGAATCCTTGACAAATTAAGTAGTTACCTAGTTTCAGTTCCCTGACAGGTAATCACAGATGAGCTTTACTCTGACATGCCCAGGTTACCACAGTCGCAATATTTTAAATGTTGACTAAGTTGTTCGAGCATTTATTCTTATGCAACAACATCCATTAGTAACTGATGTTTTGTTTTGTTTTACTAATTGTAAATATTTATTTTTACTTCAGGTGCATGAGTGTCTTCCTTCCATGTATTGAATGCATTGCATTTGTGCGTGATACTTCAGAGGCCAGAAGATGGCACTGGGTCCCCTGGAACTGGAATCTTAATGGCTCTAAGCTACTATGTGGATGCTGGGGACTGAACAGGGCTACTCTGCAAAAGTAGCAAGTGTTCCTAACCACTGAGCAATCTCATGGTTGGCTCAGCCACTCATGGTTGGTTTGTTTTGAAAGCCTCTCTAGATAAAGAGATCAATACAAATCTTGAAAATATATTTTAAAGTGTGTAACCAAACAGAAAATGTGCATTTAATTTTTTCCCTTTATAATTGATGATGAACCACTTATTCAGATAGATTTTTAAAGTTTTTCCTTATTCCCCCAGTAAAAGCATTTGAGAAAAATACGTACCGTGAGAGAGCAGTTTCCACACCTCTTCTCACAGTAAGCGATCTTAATGGCTTCTTCAACATATGGGAATGTGAGAAAGGAGTAAGGCAAGCCAAGGTGGTACACAAGGCGGCCACATCTACAATGCAAGCACAGGTTACGGCTGTAGGATCTGTACTGCGACCTTACCAGGGCTAGATGGTATTAGGTGCTGTGGGCCAAGACCCTCCCATGCCTTTAATAGATGTCCTTGAATGGAGTCTACGGTTGTGTTTACAGTATGTATACCAGTTCAGATTATAGCAAGAATGCACTGAGTCTAATCTTAGTATTTTGAAATGGTATACATGTCACTAAATCATAAAAGGAAAAATGTGCAGTAACTGACTCAAATACATATTTAATTTTAATTTTATATTCTGCCAAAGACTAATCACAGGACCTTTTCATAACTGCTTAGGCAAGACAAAACTTCACAGAAGCAGAAATCATAGCACAACAAAAACAGTATCCAAGCTTTGGGCAGAATCTTATTTATTTATCATTTTTGTAGTGTAGGGATCAAACCCAGGCCTTACGCATCCTTTCCCTGTGCTCTGTCAGTGAGCTACATCCCCAGCCCTCCCTCCCTCCCTCAATACTTTTAAGGTAATATTGAATCTCATAATTAATTCAGCTTAGCCTTGACTTCACTGCGACATCAAAGCTGGCCTGGGACTCATGATTCTCCTCCTGTCTACTGACTATCACAAGTACAGGCTTGAAAGTATATAATACATGCATGTCCTATGTGCACCAGCTCATTTATTCAGAGAAACATACCTGACATAATAAAGTCTTCACTAAAAGAACTAGAATTATAATTTAACATTCTCAAAAATGGTAAGGTTGAAGTGTCCATTTGTTACTGACATTGGACCCAAAATATACATCTTTATATGAGTGCCAAAGTGTTGTACCTTCCTACTGACTAGATCAGTTCAGAGGTCTGAGAGAATGAAATGTAATGATAAAATGATATTTAATGTGAGGCAAAGCAAGCATTCAGCCCGTGTGGAGCCAGAAGAAAGCAGGCATTAACTAAGAATGTTTCACAGAAGACAGTATATGCACGGAAATTCTCTAAAAATATGAACGTTTTATTTAATCATAGATTCCAAAACAAATCCGTACATATCATGCTTAAAACAATTATCATGCTTAGTTCAGAAATGCATAGCTATAAATTTGTCAATTAATTTAGACACAAATGAGTGTGGTCATTAATCTGTACAATATTAGGAACTATGTATGTTATGCAAATGGATTCTTCATTTATTTAACACAGAAGGAAATGTATAGTCAGTTTTCTATAGCTGCCAAGTGAAATGGTGGACTCATAGTTAACTTAAAAAAGTCATTCAAGCCAGGCAGTGGTGGCGCACACATCCCAGCACTTGGGAAGCAGAGGCAGGTGGATTTCTAAGTTCAAGGACAGCCTGGTCTACAGAGTGAGTTCCAGGACAGCCAGGGCTACACTGAGAAACCCTATCTCAAAAAACCAAAAATAAAAAATAAATCATTCAAAACCATAAAAACCAAATCCTTTACTACTAAATACAAATCAGGAAAGAAACACCTGAGAAGCAGATGCAAACGTCTAAGGGAGAAGTAACACGAAAGTCACCTGAGGGGCTGATTATACAGGCAATGTAGATAAATGCAAGACTTGGAAGCTGGCTACAAGGAATGACTACAATTCCTTAACACCTGCCTGTTTTCTGAAGGACAGATGGCAACAAAGCCATCACCCAAGACCGAATTGTCATGTTCTGCAATGCAGTTTAGCAGATAATGGGTACTGCTGGCCTCCCTCCAAGATGCACAGAAAGGTCAACGTTCCAGGAATGAGTGTCAGAAGAATGTAATTGATATCTTTTGATTCAGTTTGAATCGCCGGATTTAAGATGTTTGTGACTCTAAGTGTGGAACACATACCGCGGACTGGCGTTCAGTTACTGTCTTTGAGCTTAGGCACTTATTTCACTTCACTAGGCTATATATGGTCATCGTGGTCAGAATGTTCAGTGTGAAGAGAAGGAAACCTAAGTCCCCTGAATAATACAAACGTGGAAACAGGAGGATTGTACTGGGAAGAATGAGGAGGAGGAAGGGAGGAGCAGAGCGAGGAGAGGAGGAAGTAGCAAAGCTGTGGAGAAAAACAGCAGGGCAGTGTCTGTCACCGGGTGGAAATCGAAAGTGTCTCCACCAGTAAGGAAACCATGAACTGTGGCACCCAGCAGGGAAGAAGCCTACGTGTGCACTCTTAGGAAAACACGTCCAAAGTCCAGGAATGCCACAGTAAACATTTTGGTAGTACAGTATATATCCATGGTGTGTGTGTTTGTGTGTGTGTGTGTGTGTGTGTGTGTGTGTGTGTGCAGTCAAAGTAAATAAATAGGAAGGCCGGCTCACCTGTCGTATATGAGGAAGTCGTCTTTGTTTCCATTTAAGAGAGTCCAGACATCTGTTTGATGTTCTTCTTGTCTGTAAACAGCTATGTGATCTGACACCTGCTTTTTAAGATGTGCATGTTTTAATTGGGAAGGAGATCCTTGATGATTAACAACAATGTAAGAGATGTTAAAATATCCTTGGTTCTCTAGTTTTATTCGCAGGTCTTCCAATCTAGGGAGAAAACACATAAAGCGAATGGTGGCGTTTAGTTTGTTTATCTGTTCTGCCGTCTACATTCTTTCTTACTTTTTATGAAGCTCTTATTTTAACGGGCTGTGACTTTTCTTTGTGTTCTAGGGCTGAGCCTTTAACTTTCACAGTTGTTTAAACCTTGAAACTTAATGCTTGCATGAACGTGAGCTCCAAATTAGATAAATTTAGATTCACTTTGCATATATACAGAATGTTATGCAACTAATATTTGGTGCATGAGTCAACCAATATCTTTTGTTTATGGTTGTTAAATGATGCAAGGCCTTCTATTAACCTGTTAGTGCTTAGTGTGTGTGCTGGCTGGCAGCCTCTCTCTGCTTCTTAAAGTATCTGCTCCACTATTAAGAAAACATGTCCAAAGTCTAGGAATGCCACAGTAAACATTTTGGAGGTAATGTATATATCCATGGTGCGTGTGTGTGTGTGTGTGTGTGTGTGTGTGTGTGTGTGTGTGTATGTATGTGTGTGTGGGTACATATACATATTCCCTCCTCATCTTTTCATCAGATGTGTGCTATACAAACATACTTGTCTTCAAAAGCGTTTTTTAGCCATTACATTATTCCTATTTGTATAGCATTTTATATGCATACGTTTATATTTAATAACCTAATACCTAATAGCCTAGTGTCTTAAACCTTAAAAGATCACTTACCTGGATGCCTGCAGAAGGCACAGGTATCAGCTGGCTTGAAGAAGAGCAACCACTGTCACCGTGCCCTCGGAGTTTAGCATTGGATTTTGATCTCCTATGTTCCAGGCCGGAGCTTCCTTACAAGCAGGGCTTTGGCCTTGGCTCTCTGCTCCTCCATAGGGGAGGAGACAGAGAGCCAGGGCAAGCCCTAGGCCTCTCCACATTGCTGAGGTTGTCCTATAAAACAAGAGATGTCGCCTTCAGTGAGAGCTTCACAGTCATTGCTATGAATTTCTTTAAACATGGTAGGTACAATCCTACTTATTATAACTTAGCTTATGGATTCTATTTCCATTTTGTTGGACTTAGAACACCACTGTTATGAGCCTCCTTCCACTCAATGTTCCTGTAAAGTGAAAAGTGCCACCTAAAAGGCAGAGAGGAATGATCGAATGATCAGCTAGCGACCTGCAGCAAGGATGATCAGCTAGCGACCTGCAGCAAGATTCGGTATTTCCATAAGCAGCACACATATGGAAATGTGCCCCATTAGATAGCCAGGCACCTCTCTGGGAGAAGACACATATTCAGAAGCACCTTCCACGTACAGTGCATAGTTGCAGAACATTCTGCAAACACATTTGAGATGCACTGAGCTCTGACTGTTTCGTCCTGTCCTCTGTCAATCTAGGGAACATTAGTAGCGAACTCTGCACAAAACTGAAAAGAATCATCCCAGAAAGAGAAGTGAAGACATGGCAGTGGGGACATGGGGACACAGTGCCAGAGTGAGTGTGGCTCATGGTGGCCCTTAGCTCTTCTTGCATGGAATTGTTCTGTAAAGTGCCAGGCAAAAGGCAGACAGTAAGCCATGGCTTCAAGTTCAAGCCTTCCACATTGGTGAACATCTTGGGTACATTCAATGTGGCTTGTTAGTCCTCCATATTATCTACATGATAATTTAGAACTTGAATCTCTTCAGAGATAAGACTCCCTGCTTTGGTATTGCCACCACACTCATGATAAGTGTGACCAAGAAAATGCTAGCCAAGGAGCAATATTACAAATCGTTGCTCTTGCCCCACCTAAGACTCTTTCTACAGTATTCTACAAACCAAAAAAAAAAAAGGCAGTAGTTGCTACTACTGCCTTCATGAAGTTCCTGTGACTAGATAGAATGTTCTCAGATAGAAAAGATACCTCCTCTTACAGGAAAGTTAAAATACTAAAGATGTAACAAGAAACAGCCCCCAAATTTGGGCCACCTCTCTCAGAAGTTTTTAAAGGTAAATTCAGAGACGTGGAAAATGTGCAAAAATCATGAGGAGGAAGAGGAGGAGGAGTAGAAGGAGGAGGAAGAGGAAGAAGATGACAATGATAGAAGAAGAAGAAGAAGAAGAAGAAGAAGAAGAAGAAGAAGAAGAAGAAGAAGAAGAAGAAGAAGAAGCACAAGAAGAAGCAGAAGAAGAAGAAGAAGAAAAGCAGAAGAAGAAGAAGAAGAAGAAGAAGAAGAAGAAGAAGAAGAAGAAGAAGAAGAAGAAGAAGAAGAAGAAGAAGAAGAAGAAGAAGAAGAAGAAGAAGAAGAAGAAGAAGAAGAAGAAAACAACCATACGGCTAACTCAGAGTCATTTTGACAAAAGAATGCAAGAAGTCAGGTCTGGTGGCTTATGCCTGTAAAGCTGACACCAGAAAGCTGAGGCAGAAGGATACCTCTGAGTTCAAGAATAGTATGACTACAGGGTGAGTTCTGGACCTCTCTGGAATATAGAGTGAGAACAGGCTTCATGGTGTGAATGCTTCTGAATACAAATTTAGCTGGCCACAGCAGCATACCTGGAACCAGCATTTGAGAGCTGAGGGAGAAGAATCTCAAGTTAGGGCCATCCTCAACTATACAGTGAGACTGTTCTCTTCAAGGGAAGATGGGGGCCTCACTGAAGAAAAGCCAGGGAGCTGGGCATAGTGTCTCATGCTTTTAATCCCAGTATTCAGGAGGCAGAGGCAGTTTGATCTCTGTAAACCCGAGACCAGCCTGGCCTATATAGTGAGTTCCACGACAGTCAGAACTGCTTGTGAGACCCTGTCTTGAAAAATCAAACCAAAAAGAAAGACTGAAAGGATAGGAGAGAGGGAAGAAAGGAGAGAGGGAGGGAGGGAGGGGAGCTGGGTGCAGTGTGTACACCTTTAATCTAGGCACTCAGAAGGCAGAGGCAAGTGAATCTTATATAATAGGTGCACATATAGCAAGGTCCAGTCCAGCCAGGGTCGCACTGTGGGGCTACGCCCAAAAATAAAATGACAAGAAAGAAAAAATGTCACTTTTAAATCCACTTCAACTATTCATACTAACACATTTTAATTCTGATGTTTAATCTGGGAAATTCCTTTAGGGTGATGTTTACAACAATAATGGGATCATTCTTATGTCTGTCAATTCCTGGGTTTTGCCAGAACTATAAAGGTAAAAGAGAAAAATGTTAAGCACATTTCCAGATGCCAGTTGTGCCTCAGAATATTTATGTTACTACCCTTTCTGCAGCTGAGAAACTACGGCTTAGAGAGACTTTGGGTGCCTTCACTAAGACCATACAGATTATAATCCCCAAGAGTGGATTGAAATTGGCTCTGCCCAACCCAAACCATTATCTCTCAGCTACCGGCATATAGTGTACTGATAGTTTTTAAATATATCACCTTGCAACAACTATTAGCAGCCAATTTTCTATATGCTCTATGCTCTGGGAGAAAAAAAGAAAAAAACAAACTATTCAGCTTCTTAATAGAAAGTCAGGCTTGTATTTCTTTACTAAACTAAATTCATATGAGGCGCTGGGCCCAGTCTCTAACACACAGACATGCACACACACACACACACACACACACACACACTAAAACATTAAACTAAATTCAGTTTTTATAGAACTCCAGCATTAAGACGCAGACCTTGATATTCTGCCGTAAAGTAGATATTCTCAAATAGCTAAATGGCAGACATAAATGAGAAGATTATTTCCCTCGCCTACATTTCTAATGAAAAGAATGATCTGGGGGTGACTGGGAGCCTGGAGCAGATGTGTTTCCACTTGCAGATTTCCCCATCATTAATCAACAGGCTGCTCGACTTTGCTTAAAGTTGCTTTTATGGAGTGAGCTTTGCATTTTAACTGTAACTGTCAAAGAGTTATATAAAAAGAATGAAGGCAAGTTCACAAAATTAGATCCAGTAACAACTGGACCATAGTTATAGCCTTCTGTTATAGTCTTCCATTGCAAGCCTAGATTAGCTGTCCATGCCCAGAACTGCATTTGATTGTACCCCGTTAAAAGGAAAGCACACAGAGTCTTTGCATGCACCCTCTCCCCCTGAACTTCAGACCAGCATTTTAAAGTCCCTCACCCACGCTAAAGCTCGCACTCTCTACTTAGACTCATAAACTCCCCACCGGGACCACCTGGGGCACCGCTGTGCCGCCTAAAAGCACCTGCTTCTGCACTGCGGAGGACGGACAGGACAGAGCCTGCCCCTCCCAGATCTTTAATCTGAAACTGCTTCCGATTTCCCTGGACACCTCCACAGTCCGGTAGACGGGCGTATGTCCCATCTCTGTTCTTGAAATCCACTAGCTTTTCCTCTTGTTCATCCTCACTCTAACCTTCGGAGGGAAACCCTGGGATTTGATCAAATAATATTGCCCATATGACACCACAGTCTCCTGCAGAGAGAAACAGCTGTATTTTCCATTGCCCCCGCTTCCCCTAAGCACGGCCCAGTAAAGGACAGAAATCAATAACAATTAAAACATAACTTTGTTTTAAAAGAAAAAAAAGTTAACTGTTCTTCCCAAACACTTCTTGTTCATCTATTTTTAAAAAATGCTTTTAATGTCTTTTAGTCATCTTTTTACTAAGCCTATTTTAAGGCAGGGGAGAAACATATTTTACCTCAGAAAATATTTCCCAAACTCTAAGAGAATCAAGTCCTACTTACGCAACCCCTTCGGACTAGCTTGCGTGCCCGGGCTCTTTGCTCCAGTTAGGGCAGCTCCACAAAGCCACAGGCTCGCACAGACATTTATAGCCCTCTTGTTTACCTCGCCCTCTGAGGTGCAGTCCAAAGTTCGGCGCTCCCTCCTGCAGCGACCTTGCCAGCGCAGCAGCCCCTGAACAGATTCCGATCACCCCAAGGAGAAGAAAGTTAACTGGCTTGCAGAGGGGAGAGGGGCGGGTTTCGACGAATACTAACTTAGTTTCTGCTTTTGATCACCCTATAATCTAAGAATTAATGGTACAGTCCAGGGTGGAAGGACGGGCTAAGGGGGGCGAGGTCCTCCAAGTGCTCTTCCTTTCTAAACTACAATAACAGGGAACAGCATTTGCTTAGCCAGCAAGTTACGCAGCTGTTTTTAGAAGAAGGGAAAACATTTTGTTTTCCTTTTCCTTTATGGTGAGGAAGTTCTTATGCTAAACCCGCACCGGCACCCGCACCCGCACCCGCACCCGCACCCGCACCCGCACCCGCACCCGTAAGCTTCTTTAGAAAAGTCACCTGCCGTCACTTTGTCACTTTATCACGGGTCTCCAGCTACTGCAGACCTGCGGTCCTGGTTTGGCTGAGCTCAGCTGAATTTCGATGGGTGTGCAACCCCGCGGGACCTCTATTCTTGTGTTTTCCCCTTACTATAATGAACTAAGAAAGTTCTCTCCAATCTGAAAGAAACCAAGCCTCATTTAAAATATACAGCAATTCTCATTCTTTTTGTGTGTCTCTTTGTCTCTGTGCTATGTCTCTCTGACTTTGTCTCTGCCTCTGTCTCTCTGTTTCTGTCTCTGTCTCTCTGTCTCTCTCTCTGTCTCTCTCTCTCTCTCTCTCTCTCTCTCTCTCTCTCTCTCTCTCTCACACACACACACACACACACACACTAAAGAGAGGGGAGGGGCAGCGCCTGATTGGCAGGCCAGGAGGCAGTGTTGTGGGGTTCCATGCTCTCTTGTCCCCTTTAAGTGGGTTCCAGGAATCAACTTCAGATCTTGCATTGTTAACAGCTCTGCCCTCTGAGCCACCTCCAGGGCCTGGATCCACAGTTTTCTCACAGCTTAGTGCTACTTACAAATCACAACAGAAGATTTTTTAGCTGTTGCTTCAGGGTTATGTTTTGTACTTTTTTTAATTTGTCTTAAGAATTTTATTTTGATCAAATCAACCCCTAGTGCCCACTCCAAGTCTTCCCAGACCCTTCCCCAACACATTTTCCTCCCTGCTTCACGTGGTTTTTTCTTTTGTTTTGTCTTGTGTTTTGATTGGTTGGTTGGCTTTGTTTAGTTTTGAGTCCAGTTAACGCTGTTGATATCTGTACTGGCCAGGGGCCATTCACTGGCGCATTAGCAACCTAACCCAAGCCACACCCTTGAAGAAAAATGACTCTCCCCCAGTGCCCTGACTGCCGGTAGCTTTTCAACCCGGTGGGAGCCTCTTGAGCCCTCCCCCACACATGTGGAAATGTAAACGGACTTGATTAACAACAGCTGTGTGGGTGGATGCCTGAGTACAACCCACCTATGGTATCCAAAAACCACTGCTTCCCAGCAGTCCTCCCCAACCTCTGGCTATTCTGAACTTTCCACCCCTTCTTCTGTGGTCCTCCCTGCATCTTGGGCAGTCCTCCACAACCTCTGGCTATTACAAATTTTCCACCCCTTCTTCTGTGATGCTCCCCGCATCTTGGATGAGGGAGTTGATAGAGATGTTGGGCCGAACACTCCACAGTTACTGGCCCTTGAACTTTGACCAGTGTGACTCTCTACACCTCCCCCACCCCCTGCAAGAAAAGAAACTTCTTCTCTGATGAGGGCAGCAGCTGGCGGCACTGATCTTCCCAGAGAATTTTAAAGGTTCTACTGTGAAAAATCTACAAAGATAAGAACTGTACAAACAAATTATTAGTTGGATTTGGGGGAAGGAGCAGAAATTTCCAAGTAAAAGAAGCAAGTTCGGGAACATTTCTCTCTCTGGTAGCTGCTGCACTGTGGCATGCTTAAGTGAGGTAAAGGGCAATGGATATGTAGGTCTCCCGAGCCCAGCCTGATTTCTATGTCCTTAGACCACACGGTGACCCTAGCCAGCCTCTGGATTTTCTCATTAATTTTGAACCCATGCCCCAAAGGCCTTAAATGTTCCAACTGTGGATAACGGTATTTAGGTTGTTAAAAAAAATAATAATACTGAAAAGAAGCCAACCTCTAACCTTGAGCCAAAGTTCCTTAACCCCTCATGTAGGCCCAATACTCAAACCCCACCCACTCCAAGGGACCACCGGTAGGACCTCTCTTCTTTCTCCATAGTCTCAAGGACGCACTGAACACTGTTAAGCACGCATCAGATGACGCCCTACTGCTTAATGTTTCTTTAGACCTTCTCTCAGCTTCCTGCCTAACTTCAGCTGTGAGGCCAGCAGGACAGAACACAGACGATAGATGATGTCAACCTTGATAGAGCTGTTCTCAAGTAAGCCTTTTTTTCCCTTTGTATAGTCAATGCATTTTGAACAGAGAAGCCCCCATTGATTGTCATGTGCTAAATACTGTTGTACAGGACACAGAAAACTCATAGTCTTAGCTGCCATTCTTCCCATAGAGAAACTTCATTTGAAATTAGAAGGCATTGGAGGGCTCCATTCTGTTTACTTGTAGCCAACCTACTGGGACCTCGGGTCACTATAAGAATCCAAGTGCAATGATTTCCCCAAATCAGGACCCATAGACTTGTTCTCCGGAGCCCATACACTTCTCTGTCATTTATTTTCTCAACAGTCAGGTGGCTTTTGTGTGTCAGGAAAGCCAGTCTTTTCGCTTTCTTTTCCTTTCTGTTGTAGTAGCTTAGCAGGTAATTGTTTTCCCTAAAAGGATCTCTGTCAATTGCTTGGCTGGCTCCAAGGGAAAACACCCAGCAATGTGTGTGCCTGAGGCAAGTGCAAACCCCAAAAGGAGAAGATGGGAACCTATGCTGCTGGAGACAAGGCACTGGGCGGGCGTGGGACGAGGAGCACTATCAAGAGAGCAGATATTTTAGGCACACATTGATCAGGCACTAAATCAAATTACATTTTCTAAATAATGCTATGAAGATTCGAAAACTAACTTGAAAAAAAAAACAACCTATATTCTTTGTTTCCAAGAACTTCAAACTGGAGGAAGCAAGTAAACAGGAAAAATAAAACAAAACAAAACACACAACCTAAAGTTTAATTGCATCTAGAAAGGAAGGAACCTTGGAAATAAAAAAGTCAGGCAGATGGCCTTAATATCAGCATTCTAGAGGCAGATCTCTAAGAGTTCAAGCCTGATCATCATAGCAAGTGTTACGACCACCCTCGCCAGCAAGGAATGACGCAACGCAGGAAGATCTTCTTCAAGTTTATTCCAACTGGGAACCTTACATCAGGAAGCCCCTGATCCTAGCCCATGCTGCCATGGTACCAAGTATCCGGCGTAGGCCTGGAGGATTTAAAAACACAGACACGGGTCATTCTTTTTTTTTTTTTTTTTTTTTCTGCAAGGAGAATGCCCAAGCCTTACTGAGAGACCAGCAATATATATACTAGAAGCCAGGGAAGGGAACAGGAAAAATCAATTATAGTCATAGGTCAGGCACCTGGGAAGTCCGTACCACACCGGGCAAGAAGGCAGGAATCAAGCTAAGCCACGGGATGTTTTTTGCTCTCAAGAAACCTGTGCAAACAGCTCAGCTGGGGGCGTTGAGCCAAGCTCTCTGGTTCCCAACAAGCAAGTTCTTGGATAACCACATGATGAGACAACCCTGTCTCATAAATAGATAGATAGATAGATAGATAGATAGATAGATAGATAGATAGATAGATAGATAGATAGATAGATAGATAGATAGATAATCTGTGCCCCCAGACAGAGGGTGAGATTGGTATGTGGAGATCGAGCAGGCTCGGTAGACATGTTATCCTGGCTTTCACCATCCACCTACACAGCTCCCAGCACACCTGAACTCAGGCACTATCTTGCCTGCTTTTCACCACCTCGGTATTTTTTGAGAAATTATAATCTCCTGTCAGGTCTCTCTGGTGACGCAAGCACACTCAACTACTAACATCGCTGAGAGTAACTAGATGACTATCAAGTTTAACTTTATCCTAATGATCTCATCCATTGCAACCCAGAGTCAAGACTTAGTGCATCTGTCCATAGCATGCTTACCTTTTTATAAGATATGAGTAACTTCTATAAAGCATCAGAGTCCATGATAAAAAGAGCTATACAGACTATGCACTGTGATTTTATAAACCCGTTATTAGCCAAGACGGCTGATAACATAGCGTCCATCCATAGATTGCCAATCGTGACTCACTGAGGTCTCAAATAGTGGGAAGTGAAGAAATGTCGTTCCTGTATCAAACACCTCTACAAGTTATTAAGCTCTCTAGCTTGGGCTGTGTTAAATATGCAAAGGGAAATAAGACTTCTACAATATTATTAGGAATAGAGCCTTTTGACCCAGAAGATATCCCTTGCCTCTCACAGTAAGCACAAAGTTATCCTAAATGTTATCAAATAAATGGTTCCAAATATAGTAGCATTCAAATGTCCATATTGAAAGATTAACAGAAAGGATGTTTAGGAAAAAACAAAGTGTTTTTAACTAAAAACAATCTACTGGCGATCGGAAGGCCTGGGAACAGCTGCTCTTAGATAAGGCCTAGCATTTTTTTCAGAAAAGGCTTTTGATATTTGTAGGAGCCTGAAATGGGCTTTGAAGGGAGTTTTCCTTCAAGTTTACAGATCTAAAATCTGTTTGATAAATCAAACATCAATGAGTTACTCTATACAGTGCCAAGTTTCATGTGGGGCTGAAAACTTCCAGAGAATAGCAAACATCAAAAGAATGTTGTTTGAATAAAACAAAAAACAAAAAAAAAACAAAAAACCAGAACAACCTTACCCAAACCAAAGCTGCGGTGTCTCTCAGATCTTCAAGCCTCGATATCAACATTACCAGGTTAAAAGCAGGGGTAGGGAATCCAGCAGCCTCTGAAATAGTGTTAATCTCTCAACAGTGGCCACATAAGGATACGTCAGAGAGTTGGGATCAGAAAAGTAAGTGGGACCCACGTCTCTCCAGACACCTGTTCAGGCATTGATTGTTAACAGTAGTTGGCTCATAGATACTCAGCAGGGCAGGTGAGAAGGGCCAGATGCCGGTTCCCCTAGGCAGGAACTAGGAGCCTGCAGCAGGTGCTCTCAAGGACATGAGTGGCCTGGATCACAGCCGCGGAGATTCATTGATCATGTAGACACAAATTTTTTATTCTTAATATTTGCCGAAAGGATGAATCAGTGGATAATTAAACTTTTCCAGGAGACTCAAGAACTTAGAAGTCTGAATTCTGAAACTAGGAAAGTCCTTATAAGCCAGATTGCCCCAAGGAAAGTAAATCATTTACTGATCTCGATCTTAAGATTATTTTACCTGGGCATTTGCCACCATCAGACTTACCATATTGCCAGTGAACCTGAGTATATATTTACTTCGTCACATGTTCCTGTTGTAGATGCCTGGGCTCCTAATCATCAGTCAAAATTGGCAATATCTTACGCCATCTCCCAAAAGACATTCATTCCTATTTCCATTACAGTTAAGAGTCTTTATCTGCTAAACTTCTGAGTGTTAACCAGTTTGCAAAGAGACAAGGCTTAAGTAATAGAAACATTTTTCCAAAACATTAGTTCCATTTAATTAAGTGGCTACTATAAGACACTTAATTTTCTGGTGATCTTGATTTGCTATTTCATTTTACATGAATGTGTGCTACCAAAGAGTCTTCTAGGATTTTTGCCAATAAATTCTCAATCTTTTCAAGAATCTTAAAACAAATCTTTAAAGCATTTTGATAGAATAATCAATTAAACATAATAGATCATTTTAGACAGGCACAGTCCACCACAATGGAGAAGGCATGGCAGCGAGAAAGAAGTCACATGGCATCCACAGTCAGGAAGCAGAGAGAGAGAGAGAGAGAGAGAGAGAGAGAGAGAGGACTATGGGCAGTTTATCTCCCTTTCTCCTTATTCAGCTGGGGACCCCTCCCCCATAGGATAGTGATAAACACTTTGAAGGTAGGTCTTCCTTCCTCAATTTATATAATCTAGAAAATCCCTCAAAGGCATGCCTAAGGGTTTGTTTCTATAGTGATTATAAATACTATCAAATTGACAGCCAAAGTTAATCATCAGAGTATCTTTACATAATAAAATTAACTCAACTTTCCAAAAAAAAAGTGGAAATGTCTTATTTTGTATCCTAAACTATCAGAAATGATACTGTAGCTATAAATAAATGCAAGCAATCCATCGGTGCTATTCCACTGTTGCTTTTGCTCTCTGTATAGGTGTGTGTATGCATACATATACGACATGTTTGTGTATGTCTGCATAGATATATGGAGGCATATATATGCATGTAGAGGCCAAAGGTGGACATTAGGTGTCTTCTTAGATCACATTGCATCTTATATTTTTGAGGCAGTCTTCCTCAGTGAACCTAGAACTCACCGATTGTCCAGACTGGCTGGCCAATAGGCCTCCAGGGTTCTTCTTATATCCATTTTTGGGTGCTGAGACCATAAGCACCTCAATGGCCAGGCTAATGCATGCGTACTAGGAATACAAACTTAAGTTTTCATGTTTGTACAGCAAAGACTATCCCCACTGAGCTGTCTCCCCAGCCCATCGGTCACTACTCTTAACCTACCACTATGTCATAGACATCCTGAAACCATCCACAGATAACTGTCTTCAGACATATTTATTTCATTCCCTTTCTTTAAGAGCCACTTTCTCCATCCTAGGAATTTTTTCATACTTCATTATCCTTTTGAATGGACACACTAATTGTTTTTCATTTGTAAATTTAAAAAATACTACACATACAATTTCTGCTTGAGGTAAAATTGTTGAATCAAAGGGGATGTAGATATCAATTTGTTTTGAGACAGGGTCTCACTATAGCTCTAGCTGACCTGGAATTCACTATGTGGACCAATCTGGCCTCAAATTCACAAAGCTCTGCCTCCCTGGTGCTGGGAGTAAGGGTGTGTGCCCTGCTATATATTAATTTTTTATTGGTATTCCCAACTGCTCTCCTAAGTACACACCAAGTAATAAGTATATGACACAAACACATGACCGTATGTGCTCGAATTATTGTTTAATTTTAAATATATTTACATTTGCTGGCTGGTTTAGTTTTTTTTTTTTTTTGATGTTTTAAAATGTTTATTTTTTAACTTTTTTTAATTTATTGATATATTTATTTACATTTCAAATGATTTTCCCTTTTCTGGACCCCCACTCCCTGAAAGTCCCATCAGTCCCCTTCCCTCCCCCTGTTTTCCCACCCAACACTTCCCACTTCCCTGTTCTGATTTTGTTCTATACTGCTTCACTGAGTCTTTCCAGAACAAGGGGCCACTCCTCCGTTCTTCTTGTACCTCATTTGATGTGTGGATTATGTTTTGGGTATTCCAGTTTTCTAGGTTAATATCCACTTATTAGTGAGTGCATACCATGATTCATCTTTTGAGTCTGGGTTACCTCACTTAGTATGATGTTCTCCAGCTCCATCCATTTGCCTAAGAATTTCATGAATTCATTGTTTCTAATGGCTGAATAGTACTCCATTGTGTAGATATACCACATTTTTTGCATCCACTCTTCTGTTGAGGGATACCTGGGTTCTTTCCAACTTCTGGCAATTATAAATAGGGCTGCTATGAACATAGTAAAACATGTATCCTTATTACATGCTGGGGAATCCTCTGGGTATATGCCCAGGAGTGGTATAGCAGGATCTTCTGGAAGTGAGGTACCCAGTTTTCGGAGGAACCGCCAGACTGATTTCCAGAGTGGTTGTACCAATTTGCAACCCCACCAGCAGTGGAGGAGTGTTCCTCTTTCTCCACATCCTCGCCAATACCTGCTGTCTCCTGAATTTTTAATCTTAACCATTCTGACTGGTGTAAGGTGAAATCTCAGGGTTGTTTTGATTTGCATTTCCCTAATGACTAATGAAGTTGAGCATTTTTAAGATGCTTCTCTGCCATCCGAAGTTCTTCAGGTGAGAATTCTTTGTTTAACTCTGTACCCCATTTTTTAATAGGGTTGTTTGGTTTTCTGGAGTCTAACTTCTTGAGTTCTTTATATATATTGGATATTAGCCCTCTATCTGATGTAGGATTGGTGAAGATCTTTTCCCAATTTGTTGGTTGCTGGCTGGTTTAGTTTGCTGAGGCTGTTATAATAAAATGACACAGAGTTGGTACTTGAACAACAGAATTTTATTTTCTCATAGTTCTGTAAGCCAAAAGTGTAGGATTAAAGTGTTAATGTGCGTGTTTCACCTGAGTCCTCCTCTTCGCCTAACAGCTACCTTGCTCCATCCTCACGTGACCTTCCTCCATAGGTGTTTGCCCTAAGCAACTTTCCTGGAACAGCATATTGGATTAAGTTCACCCTAATTACTTCATCTCACAACTGCTTCTTCAAAAGCCCAATTGCCAAACACAGTGACATTCTGAGGAATGAGGAGTTAGGATGTCAACATATGCACTTGGGGAACACATTTACAGACATAATATTAACTATCTTTGCTCATTTCTTTCATAATGTCAGTTATGTGTTTTGACTATTTTCCCATTAATTGGCCCATATTTTCTAATTATTATTTGTATTGTTTATATATTAGTGAAATGCTCTCAGTATGGTTCTCTTTGTTGCTTGGTATATTAACTTATGAAGATTGCATAGCTCATATTTTGTCTTATTAGCAATATAAAATTGAGTGCAGAAAGACTTTTTTTTAATGCCATTAAGATGTCAGATAGAAGTGTGGTCCTTAGCCGGGCAATGGTGGTGCATGTCTGTGATCCCAGCACTTGGGAGGCAGAGGCAGGTGGATTTCTGAGTTCAAGGCCAGCCTGGTCTACAGAGTGAGTTCCAGAACAGCCAAGGCTATACAGAGAAACCCTGTCTCAAAAAGAAGAATAAGGAGGAGGAGGAGGAGGAGGAGGAGGAGGAGGAGGAGGAGGAGGAGGAGAAAAAGAAGAAGAACAAGAAGAACAAGAAGAAGGTGGTCCTTCCTACATCTCCTAGGGTTTTCAGATGACTTCTTGCTGAAATTAGATGCAATGAAGGATTCTGTTACTGAAATGCAAACTCTGGCTGGGAACATAACTCAGGGGGGGGAGAATGCTTGTCTAACACATAGAGGCTCCAAATTTGATCCTCAGTACACACAAATACAGCAGGAAGGAAGGAAGAAAGGAAGGAAGGAAGGAAAGAAGGAAGGAAGGAAGGCAGGAAGGCAGGAAGGAAGGCAGGAAGGAAGGAAGGAAGGAAGGAAGGAAGGAAGGAAGGAAGGAAGGAAGGAAGGAAGGAAAGAAGGAAGGAAGGAAGGAACATGGAGGAGAAGAGAGATACAGGCTCAGTTACTAGAATGCTTCCCTAGCATGAAGCCCAGGGTTTAAATTCCAGCACAGTATAAATCAGGCCTGGTGGTATAAGGCTGAAACTCCATCACCTTCAAGGTCATCCTCATCTTCAATGTCATCCTCACCTACAGAGCAACTTTGAGGTCAGCCTGAGATATATGAGATGCTGTCTCAGCAGACAGAGAGAGAATATAAAACCCACACTCAAGTGTAAGTTTGTAGCTTGTCCTCTTATTACCCCCTCATTAGCCCTCTCCCAGGACTGGTATATATTAAGATGGCCACTCTAAAAAAAGGAAGGAAGAGAGAGCTGTTGTTTGTGGAGTCATCTATCTCTTAGGTGGGCATATAATCATCTGCAATGGTTTTGTCTGAGAATCACAAAAAGTAATCCTTCTGTACTATATAATCTCTTAAGGTTTTTTTTTAATCCTTCAGAAATTCCTGAGGTAAAGCAAGCTTGTCTGTAGAGAGATGACACTGGCTTCACAAGGAATGTCTTCTCCCACAAATCTGGCATCTCATAGGGCAACCCCTACATTCACAAGTGACATAGAAGGGAATAATCTAAAATTCATATGGCACTCACTTTACATAGCCCTTTTTATTCATTCTTTCTGTTTGTGGGCCCATTGTCATTACCATAAGACATGGCAAAGCCAAAGCTACTGTTGAAAAGTAATAAGCTCCAAGGGAAAACATATCTTTCTATTTCTTTAGTGTCTGATAGTTTAGGTTTATCATGACCTCTTAATGTGCCAATAATATATCAAGTCATCAACCAGTGCAGATACTATTGTAAAATGAACAAGGCCTTAAGTCAAGTGTGGTCTCAGCATCTGGGATGTTGAGTAGGGATGCAGGAGGACTTTAAGTTCAGGACTAGCCTTGGCTGCATAGCAAGACCCTGTTTCAAGAAATCAAGGCCTAAGGATCTGTCTTAGTGGTAGAATGCTTTCCAAGTTTATGCAAGATCCTGGGTGTGAGCCCTTGCACCAAGAGGAATAAAAGAAAACAGAGAAAAGAACAAAGTTGTCAGTGTGTAGTATTGCAGTTTCTCAGTTGTCTGAACCTAAACCATTCACCCTGGCCTCCTGCTCCTCTGTCCTCAAGGCTGTTGGCTACACTGACCTCCGGAACACCATGTACTTGGTCTTGGCTAACACCTCCAAGGATGTTCCAGCTTCAGCTTCTACGATGTCACATGTCCTGGGGTCTGACTGTGCTCATATTTGACATTTCCCATCATACTGACCCTGTGCACATTCCTTAGCCTGGCCTTTGTCTCCTAGACAAGGTCACACTTCTTGCCAAAGTTTCTTAGCTATCATCTTTTCAATCACAGAACTAACAAGGTTCCAACTCCAAAGGCTTAACTTTGGTGACAGCAAAAGCCCAGGCCCTTTCCACCCTACTTGGTGCTGCTTCTCCATGATAGAAAAGCTCATTCCAGCCCTCACTTGCACATAACCAGACCTACCTTTGTGAGTAACTCCTCTCCTCAAATGCCCTTCCCTCCGCTTTCCCATTCAAATCTAGCACATAGATGTTCAGACTCGGAAAACCACATAGCCTGGGTCTGTATCCAAGTTCTCTACTTATTAACCATGTGACCTTGAATAAAATACTTAGCCCACAATATCCAGGGTTCCTCATGCATAAAATGAGAATAACATACTGTGTAGAAGAAAGGCTGATTACCTAATATTGGCCTCCGGATGTTGGCTCTAATCCTATCAAGGGAAGTTGGGATTACTTGAGAAATTGCAGTAGATGAAACTTACAGCCTGTAAGCAGCTTCTCTACCAAACTTGAACCCTTGGAAGATGCATGGTGGCCATTTTGAATTCGTTCAGAGAATATCATTTTGCCCAATACTGACAGTCCAGAAATCCTGGATCCATATATGACATGAAGGTAAGTTGCTTAGCAACAAAACTGGCTGTATTTCTCATTCCTTTATGGATTTTTTTTTAAAAAGTCATTTATAAGATAGTGAACATTGATTAAGCAGTCATGCTGTTCCAGACACTGATGGCTATACTCATCTCTCTAGATCCCTGTACTGGCTGGTTTTATGTGTCAACTTGACATAAGCTAGAGTCATCAGAGAGAAAGGAGCCTCAGTTGAGGAAATGCCTCCATGAGATCCAGCTGTAGCGCATTTTCTCCGTTATTAGCAATGGTGAAGGGCCCAGACCATTGGGGTAGGGCCATCCCAGGGCTGGTGGTCCTGAGTTCTATAAGAAAGCAAACCAAACAGCTATGAGGAAGGAAGCCAGCAAGCAACATTCCTCCATGTCCTCTGTATCATCCCCTGCCTCCAGGATCCTGCCCCGTTTGAGTTCCTGTCCTGACTTCCCTCAATAATGATCAGCAATATGGAAGTGTAAGCCAAATACACCCTTTCCTCCCAAACTCACCTTTTAGTCTTGGCATTTTGTCACAGCAATAAAACACTGACTAAGATAGTCCCCAAGGTTGAGAGCCACACTCCTGATTCTAGTCCAAACTATCATGTGACACTTGACTTGGACCAAGTTCTCAGCCCTATGAATAGACAGATCTTCTAACCCTCAGTTTACAGCTGTAGAAACCTCAAGGCAAGCCAGGCATGTAGTGCACACTTGTAGTCCCAGCACCTGGGAGGAAAAGACAATGGGATTTTGAGGTCCAAGGCACACAGAAAAACACTTGTTTCACTAAAAGTGGAAAAAGGAAAGACTACATTCAGACAAGTTAGAAAGTCACTGGAGACTTCAGAAGACTGTAATCCTACTATCATTTTTATTGCAATTCTTTTTTCATTAATTTATTTATTTATGCAGTTTGCATCCCAACCACAGCCTTAATCCCTCCTCTCTTCCCAGTCTCACTCTCTTACCCCTTTTTTCGTTCCCCCTCCCATTCTCAGAGAAGGGGAGGCCCACTCTCTGGGTATCAGCCCACCCTGGCTCATCAAGTCTCATCAGGACTAAGCACTTCCTTTTCCACTGAGGCCAGACAGGTGAGCCCAGCTAGGGGGAAGTGATCCAAAGGCAGGCAACAGAGTGCTAGTTGTTGGGGGAACCCCCATGAAAACCAAGCTGCGCATTTGCTACAAATTATGTAAGGGACCTTGGTCCAGTCTATGCGTGCTCTTTGGTTGGTGGTTCACACACTGTGAGCCCCGTGGGTCCATGCTAGTTGACTCTGTAGGTCTTCTGGTGTTGTATTTGATCCCTCAGACCCCCTCAGTCCTCCCAACTCTTCTACAAGACTCCCTGGCTCTGCCTAATGTTTGGGGCTGTGGGTCTCTGCATCTGTTTCCATCAGCTGCTGAATGAAATCTCGCAGATAATAGCTGTACTAGACTCATGTCGGTAAGAGTACCATTACCCACCCTTATTCATGTATGCATATAATTAACTATTTCATGGATATTACTAAGCTAAAACAATCCCAAGAAGAGTCCCCTGTGTTCTGGGAATTCAGTGGGAAAGTTTACAAGCATTTAGAAAAGAAAGCAGTATTGAATGGATATTCAGAACAGACATTAGAAAGGAAAACTGAGTTCTGGTCAGGCTTGTAAGGCAAGGGTGGGGACAGGCAAATGGAAAATGATAGTATGGTGACAGGCAGGAGGAAGTACTAGACTTCTCAGGGTCTACAAGCCAGCTAAACAGAGATGAAGAAGAATCTCGAAAGATAAATAGCAGAGATGTGTTAGGGATTTTTTTCTATAGCTAGTCCCTACAGCCATTGGGACACTATGGGAAGAGGCCACCCTTAGATGGTTCTAATACTACCATTTCATGTTAACCTTGCCAAAGATAGAGAAACAGGAAGCACAATTTCTTCTATTTGGTTCAATATTCCATCTCCAAAGCCAATATTCCATGATTCCATGGCCACTAAGTCAGAGTGAACTCATCATCACTGAAAAGGAGGAAGAAAACAAAACAGGGTTTTCAATGGAGCTGTTGCCATATGCTAGAGGGCTGTAGTTCTCATTTGGACCCTAGAAATCTAACTAAATAAAATACATGTATCTTACAAAACATAAAACTTGAGAACCTTCTGATTCACAAATGCAAACTACCATGATCAAATATGACAATATGATGCTATTTAAACATGTCATCAGCATCACACCTGTTCATGGCTGTTTCTGGAGTCTACCAAAAAGCCTTATGAGGTTTGCTCAGAAAAATAATCTGCATCTCAGAAATCAATTACTAGATGAGAAGGCACGGGGTGTTCTTAAACATCACTGGAATCAGTTTGTAATGCCTTGAGTTATTTAAGTTAGACACTCTGTGATGGACATCTTATGGGCTGAATTGTGTACACCCCTAAATTTTATATATCAAAGTCTTAGCCTCTATTATGTCAGAACCTGATTAGATTCAGAAACGGTGGCTTTAAAAAAGATAAAAGTGAAGTATGACTGGTAGCTTGGACAGAAGAAAATGCTAATTACACAGACAGATGGAGGATGGGCATAAAGATCCAGAGGTGAAGAGCTGAGGGACCCTAGTATTAGCTTATCACCTTCTTCTGAGACATGTCAAGTTTCCAGACCTGTGAAAAGCCAAGTTGCTCTTGTTAAACCATGCTGTCAGTGGCCCTTGTTATGAAAACTCTAGCAAACTAATATAGAGATCTTTATAGTTTTATAAACATACAGTAAACATACATCACTCTCCTCTAAGTGGTTTGGTATAGTGTTCTAATACTCCTATAAATCCAGCACATGGGAGGTAGAGGCAGGAGAATCCAGAAAGAGTTCAAGGCAAGTCTTGGATATATAAGATCCTGTCTCAAAAAAAAAAAAAAAAAAAAAAAAGAACCAGGAAAAGAAAATTGTTTTTTCTAGCACAAAAAAAGAACTTAGTTTCCACCACCTACTATGCAAAATTCATACCAGAAATGGTTTATTTGACTCATTATCCTGGACCAACTAATGTGTATTAATAGATGTTCACCTCTGCAGGTGGATGAATCAAATTAGTCTGTGTTTATATAGAGTCCTCTACCATCTCATTTGTGTGACTTTGGTCAAACTAACTAAATTTCACCTCAGTTTTGTCATTTATGAATTGGAGATATTAAGAACTCTCCACCACTAATTAGGTTCAGCGGTTTGATAATTTTTTAAGTGTGTGAAGTTGGGAAGGATGCATGTGGAGAGGGATCTTAGAGGAACTGGAGAAGGGGAATCAACTATTACCACAATACATTGTACACAGCATGGAATTCTCCAATAATAAACTAAAAATATATTTATTTTTTGCTTAGAGTTTTCCCCTTCTTTTTGTTAATTTTTTAAACTCTGAGTCCATTCTGTGCTGTCCATATGTGCATGCGTCATGGGATTGGCACTAGAGCAAGAGGAGAAACCCTTGAAGACTGATTCTCCTGTATCCAACAATCATCAACGACCGATAGTTCGTTAGTCTCAGGAGCCTATGGTAGTTATGATAATATCCCTCCAGGTGTATGTATTTAAATACTTGGTCCCTAGCTGGTGGAACTATTTAGGGAGGATTAGGAGGTATGGTCTTGTTGGAGGAGGTATGTTATCAAAGGCAGGCTTTAAGGTTTTAAAAGCTTACACCTTTCTCTCTCTCTCTCTCTCTCTCTCTCTCTCTCTCTCTCTCTCTCTCTCTCTCTCTCTCTCTCCCTCTACTCCCCACCCACCTCATGGTTGTATCTGAAGATGTGAGCTCTCAACTACTGCTCCAGTAACAGACCTTCTTGTTTCATAAAGTCATGGACTCTCACCCTCTGAAACTGTAAGCCCCAAATAAACTCCTTCTTCTACAATCTGCCTTGGTCATGGCATCATATTAGAGCAACAGAGAAGTAGATAAGGCAGACCTCATAAGCACCCACATACACCCCAACTATTCTGGGATTTTTTTTGTTTGATCTTGTGCAGGTTGCATTCAGGTAGCCACAGCTTCTGTGAGTTCATGGGTACAAGAACCACATCCAGATGACCTCATGTCACAGCATGCCTCCCCATGCTCCAGCTTTGCAATATCATGACCTCTTCATCTCAGATGTTCTCCAAGCCCTAGTAGTGGTAGGGATGTTTAATGAAGGTGTTCTGTTTAGCTAGATATGATGGCACATGCCTTTAATCCCAGCAATCAGGAGACAGAGGCAAGTAGATCTCTGTGAGTTCAAGGACAATCTGGTCTACATTTCAAGTCCTAGACCAACCAGATTGATGCAATGAGATCCTGTCTCAAAAATAGAAAACTCTAACAACGTCCTATCTAGGGCCGAGCACTCACAGCCATTTATTCTTTCTTTATTCTTTCTTTATTTTATTTTTGATAAATTCATTAGAATTATATTTCTATAATCTTCCATAATTTCTATCCCTCCCTACTCCTTTCTACTTCCTGCCATTTCCCCAACTGTCTCTCAAAATCATAACCTCTTCTTCGATAATTCTTATTATTGTACACATATACCCACACATATGCACTCATACACACACACACACTATACTGAGTCCATTTAGTACTGATCATATGTACATGTGTTTAGGAACTTCGCTTGCTCTTTGACCAGTTAGGTGCACTTCTGTACACTAACCAAGGCTGAGACCAATCCATCTCTATAGCTATAAACCTAAATATCTCAAAGGCATTTTGACATCATGGCCATTTTAAAAAGAAAGAAACTATGGTTTAATATTACCGATGAAATTTATACAAAAATTCCTTTTTTCCTCTTTAACATTGTACAGCATGGTAGGCTTCACTGTGACCTTTTTATGCATACATTTGTTCAACTCCCTTCCCATGATCCTTTCCTATTTTTCTTTTCCTTCCCTCTGGTCCTTCTTCTAAACAGTGCTCTTCTACTTTGCTCTCTTATGCACATCCATTTCAAATGTAGCTTCCAGATACAAGAGTGGGATGTTTGCCGTTCAGAATCTAGCGTTTAACATAATGATCTCCACCTCCAGCCTTTTTGGTGGTTTGTTTTTTAATAGGTTTCCTTGTGAAATTGTGATTATTTTTTGTTGTGTTGTTGCTGATTCTCTTCCAACTAACTCCAATGAACATATGTGCCACAGTATCCTCCTTACCCATTAACCTGCTGGTAGGCATGTAGCTTGATTATCTAGGGTTTTGTGAGTGGTACCATGAAGAACGTGGATATGAAGGGGGCAAGGAAGAAGAAGTAACTTGGGATTTCTGTCAGTTGTGCATATAAAGCACTGTATATAAAGCACTTAGCCAAACATCTGACCACGTGTCAGAAAGCAATGGCTAATCCACGTATACTTACCCATCCTGTGTTTTAACACAATGAGGTCATTCTGCATATTACTTTTGCAGAATGTTTGGCATTGTCTTTCTGTTAGTTATCTATTATACTCTATTTCTAAAACTAAAAGTAACCCATACATAGGAATGTCTTCTGGACTTATGGTGTTGATTTGAACAATCTTTTCTTTTCTTTAACTTCTTAGTATGTAATTTCCTGCAAGTTTAAGACCCTTGTGTTTTGGAACACTTGAAAAAGCAGAGTTGGGCCTGAGAGTTCTTGTTTAAACTTAAAGCATTGCCAAATGTAAGGCTCTTGCTGACTCTGGCAGCTCACAGCTGCCAGATGCACTGGTTGACATGTGGAAAGAAAAACATGAAATTATGAAATAAAATGCTTTGGAGACTAGAAGAGAGTTGAGGTTTTCCTCCTCTAAAATGCTTGTGTCTAAGGATCATCCATACGCCAAGGCCACACATCTGAGTCCCAGACAAGCTGACTGCATGAGATAAACTGACAAGATACTCCAGTAGGGTAGCAAGGTGACCAGAAAGTTAGCATCCGGAAGCCTCCTGCACCACCACACCCACCAAAAAGCAGTTCATTGTGCTTCCTCTAAAATGCAGAAACTCATTGGAGATTTTCAATCTGAAGTTCTTAGGGTGAAAGAATTCCAGTCCTTTTCCAGAGCAAGTTCTGATGGGAGAAAGAGAAAAAGCGCTCAAGTCAGTGCCTAATACATGGGGGGGTGGGGGGATGGAGTAAACAAATAAATGGGGTGCTGAAGGATGAAGCTTTAAAACCACAGTTGCATCCGTTTACCTCCAAGTGTGCAAGGACAGTGGAAGGAAGCCATGCTGTAGTTCGGTTGGGATGGTGATGGCTATTACAAACCCCAAAGGCGTGTGAAAAATCTACATTTTAACAGAGCATCAGAATACTTCCCAGATGTGCTGCTGAGGATAAAGCTTCCTCCAATTGCAAAGCAACTGTTATTATCTAATGGCATGTGAAGACGCAGCCTGAGCTGTATAGAAAGACACGTGACAGAGACGGTTATAGGTTCTGACCTGTTTACAGCACCTCTTGCTTTTAGTAGTACTGTCATTGTGTCTGGTCACCTTAAATACTTGCCAGGCATCCGATATGAGCAGGGCATTACAACAGAAATCTGCCAGACAGAATTCTGCAGGGAGCTGGGAGTGCTTACGCAGTTGCTGTCTGAGAGTATTTCACTACAGAATGCAGGGAATCCAGAGACAGGGAGACATAGAAAGCACCCTTACCCCATCCCCAGAGGGTCACTTGGCTGTGAAACTGAGGAAAGGAAACACATATAATACTACAAGCTAGCTTATTACAACTTTCTTATCGACCAACTTTTTTAACAGCGTCTCTCTGATCAGAATTCAATTGAATTTGGAGTATTGAATAACCCCAAGAAACAGCTGTGACTATTTATTTTATAATGCATTCATATACTAAAATAGTAGGTTAATAGCAAAATGTTGCTTCAGTTAGCTACATACCTTTCAGTGTTTGTGAATATGAACACCTAATAAAAACACCTAAAATGACATTTTTTTCAAGAGCATTGCTTTACACACTCAATTAAGCAACCCGATTATTTGTTTCAGTATGAAAATTCATCTTTGAATTTGAAAACGCACTTCTGAAATGCAGCCTGTACTAGATGGATCCCTTCCAAGCCTACAGACTCTTTCTAAAGGAAGCGCTGGCTCAAGCTCTGTGGAGGAAAATCAATTCAGACCATTGGTCACTGCTTCTCACATTAGAATCAATGCAGAACTTTAAACATAGCACCCTCAAGGCCCTAGAGATTCTAACTCTAAAATTCTAATGAATTGTGTTTGGTGTCTAATTTTTTATAGGCATTGCAGAATATTCTGCTTTTTAGACAGAACTGAGCACCACTGTTGTAGACCATTCCATGATCTGAGAAGAACATAAATTATGACTCTCTCCATCCCTCACATACAATCAAATGGGTTGATAAGTTACAGTGGCCTGTGTCGGGATTCCCAAGACCATCCCTATATGCAGCGACTTTCTAGAACTCTCAGAACTTAGGACAGTTGGACTCGTGGCTAAGATCTTTTACAGCGATGTAATTACAAAGGCACACCGTCAGATCCTAATGGAAAAGGTAGGCCGAATCTAGATAAATCCATGCACAAATCTATATCCTCCTTTAGGGAGGGACTACTCATATGTGCTGTTTTCTTTAACAACAACAAAAAAAAACAACACTAATAACTAATATATGTGATGTCTCCCAGTTAGAGGAGACATTTAGCATTTTTGTTTGGGACTGGCCACAACTGCTGTCTGATTGGTATGTGCCAAACTCCCAGATTCCTTGAAATAAAATGTGTTTCACACATGAATCACGTTACTTGCATAAGCAGTGTGAGCACAGAGAAGCACCGTTCTCAGCCCGGGGAGTAGTGGGATCACCTAACAGTAGCCGAGGGCCATCTTTGTGGGTTAGCACATTCAGAGTACAAGTAGCAGCAGAGCAGGCTGAGGCAGATGACACAAAGACGGCAAGATGGTCATTGGCTAAACCCGTAACTTCTCAGGAATCCGACTTGAAGAAAGTGGAGAGAGCTTCAGATGACTGACTTTGAGAAGAGTTACGAGATACAAAGAGAAGCAGCCTTTGAGAACATGGCTGGCCAGCTCTGCCACGCCCAGCTGAAGTTATTACCAACACAGACACTCCATCTCAACCATGTTTCTGTTGCAAAGAAGTCAGGCTCCTGCACTGTGAATAACTGTGGGCCCTTTATAGCTGTTATCTGTTCCCAAGTCTGTTGTCACTCCCAGAAAATATTAACATTCACCAGGCTGTGGGTCTGTGGTTGTGCAATAAATAAATAATAGAGCATTCTCCGATTTGCTCATGTTTGCAGACAAACATCACATGCTTCTAAAGAACGGGAAGTAGTGCTCAAATCTGTACTTTGGAGTCTCTGGGACAAATCGGTAAAAAATGCTGTTTGCTAGTTACTTGAAAAGGTAATTTAATCTTTGCTCACTCATTTTGAAAACTGCAGAATTCTCACAAGGAAAAGGACCCCAAAATAATAGAAAAATGTTGAAGAAAAGAATCTGCTAAATTATAATTCAGGAAGAGAGATAAGCCCAGCTTAGAGAAGTGTGCCTCTAATGACAGAAGTCAGGCCGGGCGGATTTCTGAGTTCAAGTCCAGCCTAGTCTACAAAGTGAGTTCCAGGATAGCCAGGGCTACACAGAGGGAAAACAAAACAAAACAAAACAAAAACCCAAAACACCAACCCCCCCCCAAAAAAAGTCAAAAAGCCAGGGCAGAGGCAGGAGGATTGCTATTTGCTATTTGCTATTTTCAGGCTGGCGCCTGAGGGACATAGCCTAGCTGCCTAAAAAAAATAAAAAATAAAAAATAAACTTAAAAAGAACTAGTAGGACATACAAATCTGAATGAATCAAAGAATTCATTAGATTTATTTAGAAAGAAGTCTATTAAATAGGCAAATACACATTGGCTATTTGTGAAAATATCATTGCTTCTGGAGGGAGAATTTAGGTGGAATAAAACTAAAACACTAGACATCAGAGAAGATGGTTACTTCAGGAAAGATTCTACAAGGAGTAGTTTTGTCCAAGATAAAAAAAAAAATAGGTAGGGATAATGTTATGGCTTAATGGGTAAGGGCACCTACCCCTGAGCTTGACAATCACATTCACACTCAGACTGTGCATGGTAGAAGGAGAGAATTAGCTCCTAAATTTGTTCTCTGACCTTTGTTAGTATGTCCTGAAGTGTGCATAGGAACACATGCACACATGCACACATATGCACACGCACCCACATACACATCCATGCACACAGAAAAAGTGCACACAAACACAGACCATGCAAATAAGTAAATAAATTTAACAACATTCATTCTCTCTTCAAAAAGTAAATGTATTGATTTTGACTTGGAATATGATTTTTAATGTAAAGTTAGCTATTATTGGAACAAGATTATGATCTTTAATTCAAGGGAGAAAGATAAAGAATACTTAAATCCATTTAGACAAACTGGCATTTTTTCTGTAAAGGGTAAATAGCAAATATTTCTGTCTTTGTGGGCCACACTATACTGTATTACACTACACTGTACTATACTATATTATACTACACTATACATAATTAAATGAGCTCTACTTGTGTTTCAACAAAACTTTATTTATATGTAAGTTTGTTAAGCCCTGAAGTCAAAAGAAGAAAAACACATCAGAAAGTATGGCCATCAAACTTCTCATTTAAACACAAATCAGTTTGCAAATTAGATAAAGCAAACAAAATGTGATCATGAGATATATAATAAATCAAAATTATGCTAAAAATTTGTAAGAAAAATTATGGCAAATATTTAATCAGAAACACATTAACAGAAACCATAAATGAATAAACTGTTTTAGAAAATAAAATAGGTATTAGGACAAACTGTACTATTTGAAACAAAAAAAAAAAACCATGCTAATCTGTAAACTATATGCACTTACCGAAAAAGCCTCAGAATATAGAAATCAAGACAAACAAAATAGATAAGTCTACAAGCATACTTAATCTAAGTGAAATATATAACAGTCTATACTTAGGAATTAGGAAACACTCCTTTTCAAACATGAAGTATTTTGCAAATATTAAAAACACAAAATGAAGCTGGTCGTGCTGATGCATACCTTTAATCCCAGAACTTGGAGGGTAGAGGCAGGTGGATTAAGTTTAAAATCAAAGAGTAGGATTATTAAGATTATGCCTCTGAGTTCAAGGTCAGCTTGGTCTACAAGTGAGTTCCAGGGCAGCCAGGGCTAAACAGAGAATCTCTGTCTCGATAGATAGATAGACAGACAGACAGACAGACAGACGGACGGACGGACAGACAGACAGACAGACAGACAGATAGATAGATAGATAGATAGACAACACAACACCAGCCAGAAAGAAAGAAAGAAAGAAAGAAAGAAAGAAAGAAAGGAAGGAAGGAAGGAAGGAAGGAAGGAAGGAAGGAAGGAAGGAAGGAAGAATAAAAAGGAGGGGAGGGAGAGGAGAGAGGAGAGGAGAGGAGAGGAGAGGAGAGGAGAGGAGAGGAGAGGAATCCAACAATAATTAGATCACATTTTTGGACTATGCAATAAAGTCCCCCTATAATTTAATCCCAAGTTATTTGAACCACAGTCAATTATGGGATAGTCACTTGGTTTATTTAGCAAAGGATTCTGGGAAGCAAAGCAAAGAGACTTAAGAGAGGGAAGAAAGAAGATTTAAGAGAGAAGGGAAAGAAGGAAGGAAGGAAGGAAAGAAAGAAAATATAAGATATGTTAGTCAGCTGGCCATATTTTTGGGCAGCTATGGTACGTGTTTTGTTTGGGAAAAATATAATTCATTTCCAAATTCATTACAATGCATATTTTTTTTGTTAAAATAACAAGAACTTGAAATTGTTATCCTTGACTGTACTTCTCATCAGTTAATACCTTATTTGAGATAAAAGCGTACTAGTCTTTGTACTATGTGTGTTTGCCTTGCTGTTTCATTCATTTTGGTTTTGCTGCTCTACACTTAGTGTCTACGATTACACAATCAAGGAAATTCCAGAGCTTCACAGAAAACATAGTCACAGAAAAAGGTAGAGAGATTCACAGAAAACTGGCAGTGTTCTTTTAGACAAACACACACACACACACACACATACACTGCAGAATCCTGTTTTGAGGAAGATGTAGGCATAGCTGTGACTTTAGCTATGACTATAACAAATTTCCAAAGAGGAAAAAAAAATCTCTTAAAAATGAAGAAATGCTAACTAATAGCTGCATACCTTAATTATTATTTTCTGTATTTTAAAAATATCTTAGGATTAATTTGAATTGAACTAAGAATGTGTATGGTGCTAATAGGTTTTATTCAATTGTATAAGCTGTAGTCCACTTAGCCTTTCATATACAAAGAAGCCAAACTGATAACGCTGGGTTCACCTAGGAAGGGCAGGTCCCCCCAGAAGTGGAAATAGATTTAATGCTGTTTTCTGCTTCTATAGTGTATCCCAGAGGCTTGTAAACTTTGAGCTCATGAGCCAAGCTCACAGCAGCCATCTGCAATCCCTGTGATCTAATCCACGGCTATCACTTAGCTTCTCCCCAAAGAATAATGTAAACAATTTCTCAAAGTCCTTCCCAGGTTCTTGCCACTTTGTATTAATCACTGTCGTGGCCAAATTAGGAAATTTTCTCAAGCTGATTTCCCATGGTTGCAGCCTTGTTTTATAACCGACATAAAGATGATAATCGAACCCTGTCTGGTGCCAACCTGTTCCTTTGACTTAATGTGGTTATGTTAAGAGTCCTTGCATCTAAACCCTTCATTTACAAAAGCTTCAACTAGAGAAACCATATTCCCTTCACTTAAAATTCATAAGCAACACATCTAGAAGTCTTAGTGGGGACCTGTCATTATTACCATTCTATTAAGATAATGCCTTCATTCCTGAGATGCTGCAGAATGAAGTGTGTTTCCGGTAAAAAAAAAAAATCCTGCAAGTATCAAACATTGAGACACTGTGATTTAAACAGTGTAGAATATCAAAAGTGTAACACATTCGGCTCTAGAGACTGTGTCCCTACATGATTCTGATAGCCAGCTTGTGCCTGTCAGTGCAGCCCTGTTTCAAGAAGAGTAATCTACCAGATAAGCACCTTTTCATGACTTCATATTGTAAACAGTTCAAAGTGGACCTTGTCTGTGGACAACGCCCTTCACTGCCTGAGCAACAGTCATTACATTAGTTAGGCATGGCCCATAGGAATTATCAAAATCACCCAGTCAGCTGATGTTGAGTTAAAAAAAAAAAAAAAAAAAAACAGTAGGAAGGACTTGGAGAAGATACTGAGGATGCCTGGATCTAGCACATTGTTTCTCATATTTAATGTGTATATGAATCATTCAGGAGTCTTGTTAAAATGCAGATTCGTTTTAAGAAAGCTTAAGGTATGGTCAGAAATCCTACGTTGCTAACAAAGCACTTTTGATCCAATGGTCACCCTCAAGTACCAAAGCCTTTCCTTACACTTGAAAAACCCACAGCCTATAATTAATCAGCTAGCCTTGTCTAAGGCAGGATTTAGGTGTCCCAAGAAGGTTAGAAGCAGGTCATTTGTGTAAGCAACACATACAATCCTAGAAGCAAGCTATATAAAACAAGTGACCCCAAATGAAGGCTGCTGGAGGAGAATGTGTACTACCACAGCACGGCAAGGTTAGAGCAAGGGCTATCTGCTGGTGTCTCTGCAGTCACACTAAAATGTGTACCGGAACTTCCAGAAACCCAAGGCACAGCTAGAAAGTGGGCAAACAGCAAACGCCTCGTGTTCCGTGTGCTATCTGCCTAAAGAAGCAGATTAACATATGGAGAGACTTAGAATGAGAGGACGCAGATCACATCAAGTATCAGACTCCAGCTCCTTCACTTTCCTGTGTGGCCTTGACTTACTTGTTGACACTTTGAAAGTCAATTTCCATGATAATATTAATTCTATTATCATTTTGCTATGAAATGACCTCCCCCATGTGTAGAAAGCTTGGGGATCACTATAGCAAGATTCAAATGTGGGGTTTAAGGGAATCAAATGACCCATTAGAGCATTGAACATAACAATTGATTCCTCCACTGATGGGTTCCCCATTTGATATGATATTTGGAGTAACATATAATCTAGGAAGTGAGACCAAACCGAAGGAAGTAGATCTTTGGAGGTGAGCGCTTTCAAACTGTGTTCTCTCCCCTCTTCAACCTCCTCCTCTTTTCTATCAAATGAGGTAAGCATCATTCCTCACTACAACCTTCCATCTCCTTACTGACCCAGAAACAATGGAGCCAACTCACCACAGACGGAAACTTCTGAAACCATGAGTGAAAACAAATCCTGTATACTTTAAGTAGCTTAAGTCAAGCATTTGGTCATAGCGTGGAAAGAGGACAAATACAACTAAGTCACAAAGAGTTTTTGCATGAAGCAAGATAATCATTTGAGAAGTACTTTTGTAAACTTGAGGTTCTGCATCTAAATAGTTTTATTTAGAAGATATGTATTTATATGTGAAGGAACAGATGGACCTTAATGATATCTCCACTGAATTTTTTAAAAGCTGCCAACAACTACGCTTTAACTTTGTATTTATCCCCAGTGAGCCTGACATTAGAGGAAGGTCAATTTACTTCTTAGAAGCCCAGAAGAAATGGGCCACAGTTCATCCCCTACAATGTTCTTGTCAGGTCCCTGTACTGGTACTTAGGAAAATATCCCTAATTCTTCTGTTCAGCAGTGTGAAACATCACAAAATAACAGAGGTATCAAAAATAGTGTCTTAATTTCCACAAATTTTTCCTGTGCTTTTTCTATTATCATTTTACGTCATCATACACAAAACCAAACAGGGCCCAAGTATAGATGTTACATAATACACTACTTAAAAATCTTTCTTCTGTGGCTGGATGAAGGGCTTAGCAGTTAAGAGCACTGACTGATGCCCCAAAAGTCCCGAGTTCAATTCCCAGTACCCACATAGGAGCTGACAACTGTCTATAACAGGAATCCCATAGGATTCAATGTCCTCCCTCTTCTGGTGTATGTATTTGCAGACAAAGCACCCATATGCATCAAATATATAAACAAATAAACAAATCTTTTCTTAAAAATCTTTTTTGAGACAGGGGTTTACCATGTTACCCATGGCTGACCTAGAACTCATTATGTAGAACAAGCTAGCTTTGAACTCACCTGTCTCTATGCCACAAGTGTAGAACAAAAGTTAGGTGCCACCACTTTCAGTTTATCTCTAACATATTATAGGATAGATAAAAGGTAGACACTCAGAATATAGCAATTTCAATAAACGTGGTCACGAAAGGGAAAAACGGAGAAAGAATACCATTTCAATAAAAGTGATTTAAGTTAATGGCAGAAATCTGTAAAGAATTTCTCCTTTAAACTGTTGACGGTTTTTGTGAAGACTTTTAAATGAGTTGTCTTTCTCCTCTAAGTCAGTGCTGCTGTGAGAAGAGTTTGAATTCTGTTGTAGGGAACTCAGAGCTAGCTCTGGTTACTGAATAGATGGCATTGTTCCGCTAATGCCTTATGCATCTCAATCACATGGCCAGCCAGACCAAGTTGAAAATGCAGCCAAATGTTGTGTCCCTGATTTATTTAACTCTTCCCCTGCGGCTGCAGTCCCAAATTGCCCTACTGCGTGTTATGAGTTGGTCCCATCCCACCCTTCCTTTGAAGACACTTGATAGTGTTGTGACTTTGAAGGCAAACGTGGCGGCATCCCTCCTTTGCACTGAATTGTTACAATCTCCACATGTACATCACACCCACAATCTCCTCCCTGGCACTGGCCCTTCTCTCCAGTGAGACATGCTCCTCATTATCCAAGAACACAGAAGCTTATGAGAATCAAGTGAAGAGAAGTAGAAATTTTCACCAATCCACTTAGCACCCCTACTCCTAAGAGCCCTATTCCCTCTGAGAACACCCCCAGCCCTGTTCCCTCTGAAGACACCCCCAGCCCTGCTCCCTCTGAAGACCTACCCATCCCTGTTCCCTCTGAGAACACCCCAGTCCCCAGCCCCCAGCCACTACTCTAGGTTAGCCTCTAAGGTTTTAACTCTTCCATTTCGACTGCCCAGTCTCTGTCACCCATCCATGTTACATACAAAGATTTGAACTCCAGTAAACTAAGAGTGCCCTCTCAAGAGGATCTATTACTTGAATAAATACCAATGTGTGTTTATCCCAAATCCTTAGATGATTGTATTAAGCCTAGAACCCACTGTCCTTCTTGTCTGGTCTCTTTGAAAGCCACACTGTCTTTTTCTGTCAATGGACTTTACTTCAACCTAACCTTCCTAATGCTGCCACCATTTAATACAGCTTGGTTTCTTAAGTTGTGGTGACCCTTCCCCACCACAAAATTATGTCACTACTTCATAACTGTAATTTTTCTACTATTATGAATCAGAACGTAGATATCTGCTACGCAACCCCCAAAGGGTTCCCGACATACAGGTTGAGAACTGCTAAAACAGGTTTCCCAAGTTACAGCCCAAGGAATGGTATAAAGAAATCCCTTTCCTTTCTTATTAGGAAGGCCCAGTTCTTCTTGGGCAATTGTTTTCTTTTTTGTCAAAACTCTGCACACCAAGGAGGAGGCTTAATTCATGAAACACAAATCTGTTCTCCTAGATGATTTTCTAGTTAGGCATGCATGTGCATGCATATAACTTCAGCAGAAGTACTAGAAGCCAGAGACCTGCTAGGCCTGAATAGTAAGACCTTGGCTCAGACAAACAGAAGGAGCTGTAAAAATGGTTCAGCTTGATCAGAATCTATTGTCTACAAACACTGCATTTTGGGTTTAGTTTGGAAAGACTGTTTTATGGTTTTGTGTAGGTGTTTTATGGTTGCTTGGTTATTTGGATGGATGGTAGAGACAGGATCTTGCTATGTAGCCCAGTCTGGTACCAAATTTATGATCCTCCTGCCTCAATACTAGAATTATAGGTATGTACCACAGGCTCTGCCTTAACACGTCTTTCAATTTCCAGAACTAGAAACACAGTCACATACTCAAAAATGTTCAAAAACAATGATTGTTTCCTTTCTCCTAACTTCTGGGGAGACAAGACAATAACGTGGTTTCAGTTTAACAATGGAGATGCCAGGATGAATAAGTGTTCTGAGATTTAATCTGGGCGGTTGGGGACTAATACAGGAGTCTAGTCTCAAAGACCGTCTGCGGTTTTCAACAACTTGTTCCAGGTAAACAGTATATTTTCAAAGTCCAGGGGTGTCCAGATAGAAGCAAACATTTACTTTTCCTGGTAGAAAGAATGTCAGTTCCCGGCATGACCTCTGACCTTAACCCCTTCTGTCTCAGGCTTCTCCAGTGATATGTTGATGCTCCTTCCTGCTTCCCCCCCCCCCCACCCAGCTCAAATCCTCAGTTATACTGGGAGAAGCAAAGTTCTTCCCACAGCTTCAAGTCAGGCAAAATTGAGTTTTCTCTGAAAACTCAAAGAGTACTGGTCCCCTGTAGCCATTCCCTCAGCCTACTCCTTAATATCATATGCTTGTCTTCTCTAGGCCCAGATAATCGCTCCTGTTTTAATCTGTTGGGTTAGTCAATCCAGAAAAAATACCTTATCTGAGGTCTCAGGACTGTAGGTCTGGGGGCAACGGTTCAGAGACTTTTGAATGAGTGCTTTGCAGAATGCAGGAGCACAGGTGAGCTATTGAGCACATAGGATGAGGAAGGACGACATGGCTGACGGGAGGAAAGAATGCAGAAACAGAATGGAAATGTCTCGAAGACAAAGTCTAATACACTCATGATGCTACCCCAAGCTTTCACATCCAATCGTTCTGATTCTTCAGGTGTCTATGGTCAAGGAGGTGATAAACATTCACATTTCTAGGTAGGAGCTAGACTTATCCATAAGTCCAGTCCACCTAGTGGCCTCCCAGCTCCTGGTTTGAAAAGCTCTTCAGAGAAGCTTCCATTGTGATTTTCCTTTCAATGTGTCCCTCTATAGACCTATATAGGCCCAAGCACTACCACCTTCACTTGAAGCAAGCCTTCCTAAGTATATGATTCTCTCTTTTTTATTATATATTTTATGTATTTATTTTGTGTATGCATGTGTACATGTGTCTAGTTCACCTGCCATGGTGTGTGTGTGTGTGTGTGTGTGTGTATGTGCGCGTGTGCGCACGTGCGTGTGTGCGTGTGCGCACGTGCGTGCATGTGTGTGTGTGTGTGTGTGTGTGTGTGTGTGTGTGTGTGTGTAGGTCAGAAGACAACCTATAGGAAGGAGTCGGTTCTCTCCTTCTATTGAAAGGATAGAAAATAATACAGCCTCACTCTAATGACCCCAAGAAGTCAGAAGTTTAAAATGCTATCTCGCTTTGTTAGAAGCTAGGTAAAAGGTCACATTCCAGAGCCCACCCTTTGTTTAGACCTAGCAGAAAGGCCTTGAATAGGTGATCCTGGCCCCACAAGGTAACTGGAAATGGGCTAAGCTTCTCTTGCTTCTGTAAGTTGCTTACGCCATTATCCCTATGCAGGAGAAGTTCAGGCAGCTGTAGATATTCAAGAAAATAGGAAACTAATTGGTCCACTGAGCATGGGCTCCGATAATTTAAACTGATTGGCCTAAAAACTATGGAGTGGTACAAATCAATTGGCTCACATTTCACGGGCTCTCCATGTTAAGAAATTATTGCTTTGTGATTCAAGGGCTTTGTCGTAAACTTATAAAAGCTGTCGCAATTCGGCACTTGTGGTACACAGTCCTCTAGCCCTGTGTGGTGTCCGGCTGTGGAACCCAGAATTCTGGAATAAAGAAATCCTCATGTTAAACTGGGCACCTCACTTCCAGAAGATCCTGCTATACCACTCCTGGGCATATACCCAGAGAATTCCCCACCATGTAATAAGGATACATGCTCTACTATGTTCATAGCAGCCCTATTTATAATTGCCAGATGCTGGAAAGAACCCAGGTATCCCTCAACAGAAAAGTGGATGCAAAAAATGTGGTATATCTACACAATGGAGTACTATTTAGCCATTAGAAACAATGAATTCATGAAATTCTTAAGCAAATGGATGGAGCTAGGGAACATCATACTAAGTGAGGTAACCCAGACTCAAAAGGTGAATCATGGTATGCACTCACTAATAAGTGGATATTAACGTAGAAAACTGGAATACCCAAAACATAATCCACACATCAAATGAGGTACAAGAAGAAAGGAGGAGTGGCCCCTTGTTCTGGAAAGACTCAGTGAAGCAGTATTCAGCAAAACCAGAACGGGGAAGTGGGAAGGGGTGGGTGGGAGGACAGGGGGGAGAGAAGGGGGCTTATGGGACTTTCGGGGAGTGGGGGGCTAGAAAAGGGGAAATCATTTGAAATGTAAATAAAAATATATCAAATAAAAAAAAGTAAAAAAAAAAATCCTCATGTTATTGCATTGAGACCGTTTCTCGTGAGTGACTTGGGTGTCGCCTTCTGAGGCGTGGGGTGCTAGGGCACCCTCGGTTTTGGGGGGGTCTTACACTACCATATGAATCCTGAAGCTCAAATTCAGGGCAATTGGTTTAGAGGAAAGACTCTTTACCTGCAAAACCAACTATTGGTGTCATTAGCTGTTGCAACTGAACTCAACAATCTCCAGATATTTCTAGAAGGAAGAGAAGTCTACCAAACAACTGTTTATATCTGTAGCCTCCCTCACCCTCCAGGCAGTGATCAAATCCTCTCCTCCTCACCCTCCCTCACCCTCCATTAGGGAAATTTGAAAGATTTCCTAAGTAGGAAATTTGTTAGCATTTGCTGTCTGTTTGCATTTGCTGTTTGCTAGCTGTGTCCTAAGCGCTTTGAATGAATTACTCTGGTGTCCTCAGCATCCCAGAGGACTGATATTGCTTGCCTTTTACACCTAAGTAAGAGAGTCACCAAATTATGTAATTTTCTCTTTCAGAAGATGTAGCAGAATACTTCACCCCAAAGCAAGCAACTTTCACATGCTGATTGTTGTAGAGTAAGGCAAAGTAAAAGCAGACACAGTAATATATTTTTACCTCACCGTCTCTGTCAGGAAGGGCAGCAATTCTTCCTTCCTTCCTTTCTTCCTTACTTCCTTCCTTCCTTCATTCCTTCCTTCCCTCCTTCCTTCCTTCCTTTCCTCCTTCCTTCCTTTCTTTTCAATTTTATTTTAGGATTGCTTCCTCAATGGCTGAGGACAACTCCATGCTTTATTAACTCAGAGAAAGGGGCAGAAGAATATTCGGGGCAGACCCAGCTAACTGGTCTCTATCTCCATTGGTCACCCACACAGGATTCCTTCCTGAAGCCTGAGCTGCCCTGGAAGCTCATGATCCTTTCCCTTTGTTTTCTCAGTTCTCTACAGGACCATTGTTTTCCCCAGAGATTTCTGTACGCTGTACAGTCTGTAACCATCACTCAGAGTCAACAACCCCACCCCCACCCCCATGAAAACACAGTGTACAAGTTAATACATGTGCTTGTTTTACTGGTCAATCATTTGCCAATCTTATTCACAGGGCCCCAGTCAACAAATTTAAAATCAGGAGAGGGAAAACGTAAGATCAGTGGTCGATGGAGCAGGCGACCAAGGGAGACATTCAACAGTGGCGTGTGTGCCAACCACAGGGAGGAGAGAAACAGGAAGTATGTGGCGGAGGGGTCCTTGTGGTTATGGATAAGTGTTTGGTTTCAGGTGCAAGGGACTGGGGTGCATATTTTACATACCAAAGCAGACCTGGTTCTCCCAGGGTCCCCTCAGTCCTTACCTGGCATACCTGTCCCCAACCCTGCCAATTCAGAACTTTCCAGCCTGGGGGCTGGGCTGCCCTTCCCCCAGACACTTGGCTCCTTGTTTTCTGATTCTTCCCCCTCCCTCTCCCCCTCTCCTTCCCCTTGCCCCTCCCCTCTCCCTCTCTCCTTTCCTCCCCCTCCCTTCTCCCCCTCCTCCTCTTCTCTCTCTCTCTCTCTCTCTCTCTCTCTCTCTCTCTCTCTCTCTCTCTCTCTCTCTCTCTCTCTCTCTCTCTCTCTCTCTCTCTCTCTCTCTCTCTCTCTCTCTTTCTCTCCTCTTCTCTCTGCACATTCCCACCCTTCTCTCTCCCTTCCCTCCCCTCCTCCCCTTTCCCCATGGCAACCCACTCCCCTGGTATCAATCCTTTGGGCAAGTGAACTCGCCCACCTGAGAGCAGCTTCCCAATAAAATCACTTTTAATCTAATCTAACCCGACTTAATTGACTGATTTCACTGGCGGTGGAGAAATAGCCCGTCAATAAGTACTAGGGGAACCTGGAATGTTAGCTTACAGGGTTATTCCATCAAGGGAAGGAATGCTGTACCTGCTTTCCACCCAGAAGGCTGGAGATGGATGGATGTGTTCTCTGGTGACCTTTGTGCTGTCTGTGTGGCCAGAGATCACACCACACCCTCCCGCAGACCCTCGCTCTTCTCAGCCCGTCTATAGAACCTATCGTTACAGAAAGTGGCACACTTATTTTACAAAGAGTCTTTATTTAGCTTACTGTCCCTCACACAGATTTATATGTACTTTATCATGCTCACAAGATTGAGTTAATTATCACCAGAATAAGTCTTTACCAGACGGTGCTGTGTTTAAATATGCCTCAAATAAACTAGTCAGAGGCAAGCTCCCAAGGTATGAACCAACACTGGTTCTTTAGTTGTGTTGAAGATAACTCTCTGTGGAGATTGAAGAGACCCCTGCAGCAGGAAGGAGAGCTGCTCACTGGTGTAAGGGGGGATAACTTGGTGAAGGTGGTGCTGAGCAGGAAGAGCCTGTTGTACAGCCTCGCTGCCTCTCCTCACGCTGTGCCTGTCCTATCCCGCTTTCCCCCCCCACCTGCCTGTGCCCCGGGGCAGTGGCTTCTGGCCTTCCTCCCTCTCTGGCAGGCCCAGCCAAGTCTGCTTTGGCTCTTCCTCAACTTTCAGTAGCTAAATGAGTTAATTCATTAGTGAATGCAAAAGGAAGCTGTGTTCCAGCGTTTAGTCCAAATGCTTTCTTCCTTCCAAATTTCCCATTAATAAAACTTATACTTTTAAACTACCAATAATTTTTTTATTGAAATAAAAAAGGACACAAAGATGGGTGAATAGGGTGGATCTAGGAGGAGTCTGGGAAGGAGTGAATATGGTAAAAAAAAAAAATTATGAGTAGACTCCAAAGAACTAATAAATATGAGGAGGAAAAATAAAATAAATGTAAGTTTTAGTTAAAAAAAAAACTTTTTCAAACATATAAAGAAAAACGCTGGTTTTTAAAAGTATCATTTCCACAATCTGGGCGAACAGTCAGCAAAGTTTCAGGCATCAGCCTGCTGACTCGAGTTACTGGCTGAGAAGACAGGAAGGGAAACTGCAGCTGGAGCTTTAAAACAGCCCCCTGAGTTCCAAGATCTCTTTGGAGTGCTGCAGCCAGAAACAACAGCTAGGGAGTTCACTGACTGACCCTTGACCTCTGTGTTGTCACTTATCATGTCCCCAGGTCCTCAGCGTCCAGCTGGGCATACTTGTTTGCAGCCTCTCAAGAGGGACCCCCCTCTCCCAGCAAGCGAGCAGGGCACTGTTTACAGCACACACTTGAAAGGCACTATTTTCTAGCAGAAGCACAGAAGCTTCTGGAAACAAAGGGGACCGGGAACAGCCTGTTCACTGCACAGCTCCCTGATCCTTTTGACACTTTTTTTTTTAAGGACAGATTGACCTTGAATTCGTTCTCTCTTCCCACATTACAGGTATGTGCCACCATGCCTGGCAGGTCGGATCCCTTCATCTTTCTTGCCCTTTTAAAAAGTTTAGGAGCACCATCTCTATTTTGCTTTGCATAGGAAGCTAACATCCTATAAATCCTCCCTCGTTCCCAGGGAAGGCTCTTGCCAGAGGACGGACTGTCCCCTTGTTCAGACAGGCCTTTTCCTTGGAAGAACTGATCAGAGTAAGCCAGTCAACCATTCTTACTTTCTGGGTGGGTAATAATTCTTTCTAGTATTTAGAGAACACATGTCAGAGCCTTGAACTCTTAGAGAATTTTTGTTTTGGATCCAGTTATTTTTTTTTTTCATGCTGGAATCAAGTCCAGGGCCTCACAAATGCTAGGCAAGTGCTCTACCATTGTGCCACATGTACAGCCCCTTGCTATCAGGGGGTTCTCGGGCATTTTTGAATGTCAAAAATCTCATTTTGCAAAAAAACCATTCTTTTCACACTTTCTCTCCTTTGGCTAAGAATGTACGTCAATTCTTCATTCTTCACATGGAGTTTCAAGTTGAGATTGAGCTCCAAATTTTAGGATGAAATTTCTTATCTTATATAGACCAAGACCAAGCTATTCAAGGCCTGGGGTCTAACAGTGTTTAGCCTACAGAGCACAGGGGTTTCCCGGTACCAAAGTGTTCCCAGGACCAAGGGGACAGGAATCCGTCATTATCACCTGTGCTCACAAACTCACACCATAACAAAGATTCACTGAGATGAGAACTGAATAAGATCCTGTGAGGGTGGGCCCACACAACCATCTCTCCTTATTCAGCTTTGGTTTCAGGGGCTTTGGGTTTGGCCGTGAGGAAGAAAGTTAGGACCTCGCGCATGCCAGTTAAGGGCTCTTTCACTGAGCTGCAGCCCCAGGCCTGTTTCCAACCTTCAAACCCACACACATATGCGTGAATACACACACACAGTCATGTGGTGTTCTCTCAGTTGCCAAATACACAGGTCTGCGGCTTAGGTTTCACAACTCCACTAGCAGATGCTATGTGCTACCAGGTTTGACCAATTGCCCTATTTTGAGGTATCACCAGTTGTTTTTCAGCATTTAAGTTGACAGGACTCTATGTTTCATGTGGCTCACGGGAGAGGGTAGAAGTGTGTGTGGGCGGTGGGGTGGGGGGACTCTCTTCGTTGCTGCTATATACTAGAAACTCTTCTTTAATGCTAGTGATAATTTATGCCACAAGGAGACCAGGTTACTGTATAACTTAAGGGTCAGTGTCTGAATTTCCCTGAATGAAATTCACAGGAAGAAGCAATAATGATATTACAAATCCTTCCATTTTGGGGTTCCTAGCCTCCTAGTACATAAAAGGCATGTTTACAGGTAAGATTTCATTTCTAGACTGTTTCTGAACTTTTGATCTTCATCACCAAAGTATTGCCTGACTAGAAGCCAACTTGTTGACTCTGGCAAAGATCTGTGACTAGCTCACTTGACTCTGCCAGCACCTTGCAGAATACCCACCACATCTCCTTATACCCACATCCTCTCGCCCCTTTCCCAGGCCTATATCCTAAAAGGCTCCTTTACTTTGAGCTCCTAGTTAGTTCCGCCCATGCAGGGCCCAAGCAGGAGGTTGAAAGAGAAGAGGGGAGAGCTGCCCTGGTGCTGCCTGGCTTGGAGTTCTGCCTGGCATGGCCACATTCCTTTGCTGATGGCCACTAGGACCACTAGGCACTGCTCCTGCAGGTACAGCTCTCTTTCCCCTCTGACTAGAGACTGGGCCCTGTCTTCCCCTTCAGGAGGTGCACAAAAGTCTTTCTCCTCTGCAGCCTCCTCTGGCCACCTCCTCGTTCTTTGCTATTGGCTGCTTACGTGACATTCTGTTCTTTTTCAAGAAGATTTTCAACTCAAGAAGATTTTCAACTCATGCTGAATTCTCTTCTCAGAACCACCCTGTTCCTGTGGACAGTCTTCCCTAACCACAGAGCTGACAGGGCAGATATTGTAAAGCCCTACCATATTTTTTTCCGGCAATATAAATGTTTATTTCAGACAAAACCCCCATCTAGTTGCAGTCTTTGTTACAAATCACTTTAAAATAAACAATTTATGAAAGACAAATTGTTCTGCTTTACACATTTCTGTCTTGGCCTTGGAACTAAAATATGACCAAAGGCACACATTTCAAGCATTCAAGTGAATTTCAAAACAAAACAAAAAGTGACATTAGTTCATCTAGTAATTCATCTACTGCTCAGCGTCACTGGAATATTAATACGTCTCTTGAAAAATGGACAAGATGTCCATACTACACACTGAGAAGGGACTAGTTCAGAAATAACTCTGACAGTACATCTGCTCATGACTCACTGAGTCACTCGGACTTCAGTGAAAGATAGAAACACATGATCAGAACCCAAAGAGATAAACTCTGTTCCCAACCCTGTGTCTCCTCTCCGTAAGAACAGAGTTCTTATTTGCCTGGGACCTTAAAGAACTGGGAGCCTGAGATTTCTTTTAAGAAAGAATGTTCATGAAGTTGGTAACAAGTCTTTGTGCTTATCCTCTGGTTTGTCTGTTGTTTGTTTTTTCATTATCCAGATGTATCTTAACTCTGAACTATTTATGAATTATATAAGTCAAGAAGATGACACAAATGATAAGATAGCTGTGTCATCTTCTGAGATAGGAATTCTTGTATAAAGGAGTGGTCAAAGGAATGTCCACAGGGGAAACTTGTATGGAGTCATGACAACAGGAGAAGCAGTCATAGAAGCCAGGTAACCATAAGAGTCCAGCCTCAGTCTAACTCCACGGTCACTCTGAGCTGTTCCACTTGAAGTCAAGGAAAGAAGGTATCTCATCCACCTTTAAACAAGGAAGCTTCAAGAGCCCAACACAAGCTTCAGATGTAGGGGCAGCTGCGAGCAAGACTCCAGCCCTCACCACACCTGCCCCAGTCAGGAGTGGCTGCCAGTGCAGCACCAGCAGCAGCTAGCACAAAGGGAAGTTGCAAACTGGGGAATGACTCAGGTTCTCAGCTATGTCCATCACGGGTGTGAAGATATCTCTTGATGCGAGTTTCAAGCCGATCTTCCAAAGTCCACTGGGAAGCTTAGTTGGGATAAGCAAGCCGAACTTTAGCCCCTGTTCTCATCCTTTTTGTTTGTTTTTCCCTATTGGACTTCCAAGGGAGGCTATAACTGAGAAAACACATTGCCATGTAAGTGCCTTGTTGGTCTTGTCTACTGAGAAGTCTCGCTGTCTACAGCACAAGGGACACAGAGCAGACTCTTGATAACCATTGAAAAGTGTGTGGATGAAGCCCTTTTGAGGGCTGGAGAGATGGCTCAGCGGTTAAGAGCACTGACTGCTCTTCCAGAGGTCCTGAGTTCAATT